>NW_016823670.1:376819-392973 GCF_001698545.2 Rhinopithecus bieti
AAAAGTGCCTTTAAAATGCAATGAAGTCAGGAAAGGCAACAATAAAAACTCTTCTATCACAGTTCTAAATAATTGTACAGTAAGTAAGATTTTGCTACTAAAACAGAAAAATTCTTCAATCTCTTTATTTGGATGCTTCTCAAAGTTCTCAAAAGTGATCTGAAAGTTACACAGAGAAAAGAGAATTTTTGACATTGAATTGAATATATAAAATTGTTTCAATAAATATTTAGGGCACTACAAAACAACTCACTAAAAAATTAAAATTCCTCAAACTAAGTTAACTCAGTCAACAAATTTGTTTGTTTCTAATCTGGTTGTTCAGTCACACAGATGTTTTAAAAATATAAAAATATTAATATAACATGATAGTTTTTCTTGATTATAAAATTAATAAGTATACATTATTTTAAGAAGGAAATTACATAACAGAGAACAACACTTTTACAGTTGGTTTTGGTTCTTATTTCATAATATGTGTATCAATTTGGAAATTTTCTTATTAACTTCCTGTGACAACAGTGGAGAAGTTAGCTTATTACATTGGTCTACATCTCTCAATTTTTAGCAGTTACAGCACTATTTTAGTTTCTCCATTGGTTACCTTTGTTATTTAAAAAACTTTCTTAAACCACTAGTTCTTTTTATTTAAATCCTCTTTTCAGCTTGTGAAATAGGTCACACGCCAAAAAAATACACAAAGCATGGATGTATTCCAAAGCAAACCTCCCTGAAATGGCTACTCAGGTCAAATAAAGGAGTGTCAGTGCCCAGAAGGTTCCTGCATGCCTCTCCAAGGCAGAACTCACTCCCTTTTCCTAAAACATAAAACTCTCCTGACATCTGTAGTAATAACTTCCTTGCTTTTCTTTATATTTTTGCCATCCAAGGATGCATCACTCAACACTATAGCTTCACCTGTTTCTGAATTTTATGTAAATAGAATCATACACTATATATTCTTTTGCAGTAGGCTTTTCTTAACTCAATATTATGTTCGTGAGATTCACTAATATTGTAGCATTCAGCTGCAGGCCATTAATATTCACTGCTATATAGAATTTCATGAGAGAGATCCTTACAACAATTTATTTATTTATTTATTTATTTATTTATTTATTTTTGAGACGGAGTCTCGCTCTGTCACCCAGGCTGGAGTGCAGTGGCCGGATCTCAGCTCACTGCAAGCTCCGCCTCCCGGGTTTACGCCATTCTCCTGCCTCAGCCTCCCAAGTAGCTGGGACTACAGGCGCCCGCCACCTCGCCCGGCTAGTTTTTTGTATTTTTTAGTAGAGACGGGGTTTCACCATGTTAGCCAGGATGGTCTCGATCTCCTGACCTCGTGATCCGCCCGTCTCGGCCTCCCAAAGTGCTGGGATTACAGGCTTGAGCCACCGCGCCCGGCCACAACAATTTATTTATCCGTACTCTCATGGATGAATATTTTGGTTGTTCCCAGGTTTAGGCTATTGTGATTAAAGCTGTTATGAATTTTCTCATACATGTCTCCTGGTACACATGGATATATATTTCTTTTGGATATATACCTAAGAGAGAAATTGCTAGGTTATGAGGTACAGTATCTTTAATTTTAATCAATAAAGCCAAATTGCTTTCCAAATTGGTTAAACTAGTTTCTCTTTTCACCAGCAGTGGAGGAGAGTTCCAGGAGCAATCCCTGCTCTTTTTAGTCAAGGGAATGTAATTATTAGCACTCTCTGGCTCTGTGGTGAATAATGTGATGAATAGTCATAATAATGTAAAATTTGTTTATTGATTATCAGCTTTTAAAATGAACCAATGCACAAAGCATGGGGGAGTTAATCCTGATTAAGAACAGAATGTAAACACTCTCAGCTTTGACGATGTTAAAGTAAAGCTCTAGCTGACAGATTTTGGAAGATGAAAAGTAGATAGGGAAGAGGGAAGGAGTGGTAAGGATGTGAATGTGCGAATGCTCTCATTTTATAAAATGAGTCTTTTTAAATTTTAGCTATTTTAACAGGTATGTAGTGGTATCTCTTTACTGTTTTAATTTGCCTTTTTCTAGGGGCTGAGATTGAATATCTTATTATATGTTTATTGATCAATTAGTTACATCCTGTTTTGAAGTGGCTAGTGAGTCTATCTGCTCATTTTTCTATTAAGTTGTATTTTCTTATTGGGGTGTATAAGCTTTTCAGATATTCTAGATATGGGTCCTTTGTTGGCTATAACAAATATCGATTTAATATGTATTCCAGATATTTTCAAGTCCATGGCTTGCCTTTTTACAATTTTTTAAATTTTACTTTAATTCTGAGATACAGGTGCAGAAGTGCAGGTTTGTTATGTAGGTATACATGTGCCATGGTGGTTTGCTGCACCTATTGGTCTATCCTCTAAGGTTCCTCCCATTGCCCCCCACCCACTATTTTATTTTTAATGTTCTTATTTCACTGCAATCAAATTCATCAATCCTTATCTTAAAGGTTGGGGCTTCTTAATGTCCAGTATGTTTTAAAATCACTCTCCCATATAGAGATTATGAATCTATTTTTTCCGTATTGTCTTTTAAAGCCTACTGTTTTGCCTTTGAAAGGGTCTATAATTTACCTGGAATTAATATTTTTGTTTACAGTGTGAAGTGGATTCAGTGTTTTCTATTTTTTTCCAGATAGAACATCCTCTTCCACACTGCTCTCAGGATCATTTTTGTCATTACTGTTTAATGTTTCCATCAATTTTCAACAGATTCTCCTGATGCCTCATTTTATAAAATGAGAGCATTCGCACATTCACATCCTTACCACTCCTTCCCTCTTCCCTATCTACTTTTCATCTTCCAAAATCTGTCAGCTAGAGCTTTACTTTAACATCGTCAAAGCTGAGAGTGTTTACATTCTGTTCTTAATCAGGATTAACTCCCCATGCTTTGTGCATTGGTTCATTTTAAAAGCTGATAATCAATAAACAAATTTTACATTATTATGACTATTCATCACATTATTCACCACAGAGCCAGAGAGTGCTAATAATTACATTCCCTTGACTACATTTCTGATGCTGTAATCATTGTGTCACTCAAAAGAAAATACACTAGCACCAGGGTTAAATAGATTATCCTCTCTAATATTTTACCAATTGCTGAAAAAGATCATGTTTTAAATTATTTCATATTTGGAACATGACATTCTAGTAAATGTTTTGATTTAGCTAGAGTTTCTGGTTGCTTTGTTAAGATTCATAGGTTTTTTCCACCATATCCTAATATTTCGCAACTTTTCATTAGCAGAAGCTATTATCTGAAATATATTCCATTCATTTCCTTGAAAATAGACTTCTATAAGTCTGCTGATCACTCTCCTAAATTAGGCTAATTTTATTCTTGGTCACACAACTGTTATACTTAGATGTTGTTTTAATATTCCTCTAAGCTAGTCCTGCCATTCATATATCCCTGGGAAGACTTAAGACAACTGCAAAGTTAGAGGGAACACAGCCCAAACAAGACCACCCTCAGGACAGGTGCAGTGGCTCATACCTGTAATCCCAGCACTTGAGAGGCCAAGGTGGGAGGATCACTTGAGCCCAAGAGTTCAAGACCAGCTTGAGCAATATACTGAGACTCTATCTCTACAAAAGATAAAAAATTAGCTGGGCCTGGTGGCATGTGCCTGTAGTCCCAGCTACTTGGGAGGCTGAAGTAGGAGGATTGCCTGAGCCCTGAGATTTGAGGCTTCAGTGAGCTATGAATGCACCACTACTGTACTCCAGCCTGAGTGACAGAGTGAGGCTCTGTCTCAAAAAAAAAAGACCATCCTCACTAAATTGCAAGTCTGAGTAGTTCTCCAAACCATCTCCAGTTTTGATAATTTGCTAGAAGGACTCACAGAACTTTCTGAGTTACACTCACAGTTAAGATTTACCACAGAGAAAGGATATAGATTAAAATCAGTCAAAGGATGAAGTGCATAGAGCAGAGTCTAGGGAAGAGCCAAATGCAGAGCTTCCATTGTCCTTTCCCCATGGATCAGGACACAGTACTTTTCCAGCACTGATGTATGACAATAAGCACAGGCTGTCATTAACCACGGAAGCTCAGCAGAGCCTCTGTGTTCAGAGCTTTTATTGAGGCTCCATTACAAAGACATGATTGACTATCCACATGGCTAATTTTAGATTCCAGTCTCCAGTCACTCAAGGTGTGACCCAAAGCTCTCATCCTAAATCACATTTTTGGCATGGATCAAAGCTCCACCCTAAACACATTTGTTACTATCTGGCTAGCCAAAGCCCTCCAGGCAAACAAAGACACTCCTGTCAGACACGAGGATCCAAGGGCTTAGAGATGACTCCCAAAAGCTCAAGACAAAGGTCATTTCTTTTGGGACAAGGTTAAATTCATTACCACCCAGTCATACGTCTTCTTCTTTCTTGGTTTTCACCCTCATTTTACAGGCTTACATACTTAAGTAAGGGTGTATGGATGTAAATTTTCATTTAGAATCTTTGGTGTTCTGAAATTTCACAATGCAGTCCCTAAATGTGGGCCTTCTTCCTTCCTTTTTTTTTTTTTTTTTAAGACAGGGTCTCACTCTGTTACTCAGGCTAGAATACAGTGGCGCAATCTCAGCTTACTGCAAACTCTGCCTCCTGGGTTCAAGCGATTCTCCTGCCTCAACCACTTCAGTAGCTGAGATTACAGGCGTACACCACTACGCCCAGCTGAATTTTTTTTTTTTTTTTTTTTTGAGACTATCGCCCAGGCTGCAGTGCACAATCTCGGCTCACTGCAACCTCTGCCTCCCAATTCAAGCGATTCTCCTACCTCCTACCTCAGCCTCTGGAGTAGCTGGGATTATCACGCCCAGCTAAATTTTGTACTTTTAGTAGAGGTGGGGCTTCACCATGTTGGTCAGGCTGATCTTGAATCCTGACCTCAGGTGATATGCCCACCTTGGCCTCCCAAAGTGCTGGGATTACAGGCATGAGCCACGGCACCTGGCCAGGATCCTTTGATTTTGAAGATCTCCCTGTAGCTATGGAAATATTCTTTCTTTGAAAATTCCCTCCTCTCTATCATGAGTATTTTGTCTTTTTAGAACTCCTGCTATTTGGCTATTGGACATCTTGGACTGAGGCTCCAGCTCTGAGTCCAAAGCTTCTCCAGATTTCTTCAGGGCAACTTCGTGACTTCTATCCTTGTTGTTGCCTTCTCTCATATTCTAGAGTGCAGGTACCTCCTCTTCCCCTCTGCTTTCTTAGAAACCTCTTAAAGCATCTGTTTTCCCTCTTCTCATCTGCTTATTACTACCTGCAATTCTCTTCGTTTCTATGGGCTATGTCTTTTTTATTGTCCTGATATTATTTTAAATTAGTCCTGGGAGAGAGGAATAAATGAATGTGCTCACACTGCCATCTTCAACTAGGAGTCACCTCTAGTTTGGGTGGCCGAGGTGGGTGGATCACGAGGTCAGGAGTTCAAGACCAGCCTTGCCAACATGGGGAGACCTCGTCTCTACTAAAAATACAAAAATTAGCCAGGTGTGGTGGCAGGCACCTGTAATCCCAGCTACTTGGGAGGCTGAGGCAGAGAATTGCTTGAATCAGGGAGGCAGAGGTTGCAGCAAACCAAGATTGCACTACTGCACTCCAGCCTGGGCAACAGAGCGAGACTTCATCTCAAAAATTTTTAAAAAAAGGTATTTTAAATACAGATGGCTTTTTCTATCAGAATAAGTTTCCTGTGACTACATCAAGTGGCACAGCAATGAATACATTCCCTGAGACTCAAAAACAATTCAGGCATGAGCGTCTTAGGAGAAATATACACACAGAGACTTATATGAGACTTCTTTCATGACATCGTCTCTACACAGTATCCAATTATGACATATTGAAAAGAAAAAATAACCTAAGTGACTTAATTTTTTAAGTATATTTTCAGAGCTGTTCCTGCCTAAAGAGAAACAAAAGAAATAAAGTAAGTTTTTGCCAACTTCCAGATGGCAGCTGTGGTGTAGTAGAAAGAATATTGGCTTTGGCATCCAGAGACTTGGGTTTGAGGCCTGGCTCTGCCTTTGTGGTCTCCAAAGCTTTGGTTGAGTCACTAAACTTTTTTGAGTCAGAAGTTTCTCGTTTACAAACAGAATAATAATACATGTGTCTCGCCACTGCTGTGAGGTTGAAAAAAAATAACAGACAAAAACAGTACTTTATAGATTGAAAAAGTAATATAGAAAATAAAATACATTCTCCAATATGACTTCCATTCTCCAGGGAGATTTCCATGCAGAATTTTAACACAATCCTTCAGGGGAAAAAAGTTATATCTCTTTTTTTTTTTTTTTTTTTTTTGAGACGGAGTCTCGCTCTGTCGCCCCAGGCTGGAGTGCAGTGGCCGGATCTTCAAGCTCACCTGCAAGCCCCGCCTCCCGGGTTTTACGCCATTCTCCTGCCTCAACCTCCCCGAGTAGCTGGGACTACAGGCCCGCCCGCTCGCCTCGCCCGGCTAGATTTTTGTAATTTTTTAGTAGAGACGGGGTTTTCAAACGGGTTAGCCAGGATGGTCGCGACCTCCTGACCTTGTGATCCGCCCGTCACCCCCCCCCCCCCCCCCCCCTCAGCCTCCAAAGTGCTGGGAATTACAGGCTTGAGCCAACCGGCCCAGTCAGAAAGTTTATATCTCTAAACTACTTTCCCAGACAAGAAGAAAAAAAAAAAATCACACAAAACCATTTGAATTTCCAGTGGGTTTCCACCAAATAGAGAAATGCCCATTGAAGATGACCATAAACATAGTTATAGTATCTAGTTTATAGCGTCTAAAAAGGTATTGCTATGGTTTGGATATATTTTGTCTCCCGTCCAAAACTAAAGTTGAAATTTAATACCCCAATGTGGTAGTATTAAAATATAGGGGGCCTTTAAGAGGTGACCGGGTCATGAGGGCAGAGCCTTCCCAGAATTGAATTAATCTGGAAAAAGGTCCCCCGCAGAAGCTGAGCAGCTCAAGATGTGTGACTTCACTGAAGACAGACCTCAGAGTTCAATGGAGGGCCTTCCAGCTGTTTGACCGAACAGGTATGGCAAGATCCTGTACAGCCAGTGTGGGACGTGATGAGGGCCCTGGGCCAGAACCCTACCAACGCCGAGGGTGCTCAAGGTCATGGGGAACCCCAAGAGTGATGAGATGAATGTTGAAGGTGCTGGGACTTTGAGCACTTTCTTGCCCATGCTGCAGACAGTGGCCAAGAACAAGGACCAGGGCAACCTATGAGGATTATGTCAAAGGCTTCGTGGTGTTTGACAAGGAAGGAAATGGCACCGTCAATGGGTGCTGAAATCTCGGCATGTTTCTTGTCACACTGGGTGAGAAGATGAAGGAGGAAGAGTAAGATGCTGGTGGCAGGGCATGAGGACAGCAATGGTTGTATCAACTATGAAGAGCTCGTCCGCATGGTGCTGAATGGCTGAGGACGCCCTCCCAGGTCTCCCCATCCGTGCCCTTTTCCCTGTGTGAATTTGCTATCTAGCCTGAAGTTTCCTAGGTCTCTTGTCTCAGCACCTTTACCATCTTTGTCTCTCTTGGATGATGTTTGCCGTCAGCATTCACCAAATAAACTTGCTCTCTGGGCCCTCGGAAAAAAAAAAAAAAAAAAAGAATTGATTAATCTACTCAGGATTAATAAATTAATGGATTAATAGACTAACCAATTAATGGGTTATCATGGGAGTGGGAGTGGTGGCTTTATAAGAAGAGGAAGAGAGGCCTCAGCTAGCATGCCCAGCTCCCTACCATATGACTCCCTGTGTTACTTGGGGACTCAGCAGAGAGTCCCCATAAGCAAAAAGGTCCTCACCAGATGCACCCCCCCCAACCTTGGACTTTACAGCCTCCATAACTGTAAGAAAAAAATATAGATATAGATATAGATATAGATATAGATATAGATATAGATAGATATAGATATAGATAGATATAGAGACAGAGTCTCACCCTGTCACCCAGGCTGGAGAACAGTGGTGCAATCTTGGCTCACTGCCACCTCTGCCTCCCAGGTTCAGGTGATTGTCCTGCCTCAGCCTCGCAACTAGCTGGGATTACAGGTGTGCGCCACCACGTACAGCTAATTTTTGTATTTTTTTAGTAGAAACAGGGTTTCACCATGTTGGCTAGGTTGGTGTCAAACTCCAACCCCCAACGATCCACCCCCTTTGGCCTCCTGAGGTGCTGGGATTACAGGTGTGAGCTACTGTACCCAGCCTAAATTTCTTTTCTTTATAAATTACACAGATTCAAGTATTCCATTATAAGCAACAGAAAAAAGATTAAGATAGGCATATAAAACAAGTTTCTAATTCTGAGTTTATTCATTTATTCTATCCTTTAGCAAATATACATTGAATGCCAAGGCTATTCAAAGCACCTTAAAGAATCAAAAGACATAGGCCAGGCGCAGTGGCTCACGACTGTAATCCCAGCACTTTGGGAGGTTGAGGTGGGCGGATCACCTGAGGTTAGGAGTTCAAGACCAGCCTGGCCAATATGGTGAAATCTCATGTCTACTAAAACAAAAATCAGTTTGGCGTGGTGGTGCACACCTGTAATCCCAGCTACTCAGGAGGCTGAGGCAGGAGAATGACTTGAGCCCAAGAGGCAGAGGCTGCAGCAAGCTGAGATTGTGCTACTGCACCACTGCACTCTAGCCTGACGGACAGAGTGAGACTTTGTCTCAAAAAATATATATATATCAAAAAATATCAATTAGGCACGATACTTTCACTTATTCAGAAAGCTTCCTGTTTGTAGGGAGATCATGTAAGTACACCCACATTTCCACAATACAGTAATGGGTGTAATGAGTGACACATGCCTGATACAAACTAATAAGAAATGGTACTTGAATTAAACCTTTAAAAATGAGTGGAGTTTCAATTTGGAAACCTAAATGGAAGGACATTCTAAGAAGAGGGAATTGTGTTCACATAGGTTATAGATATGTAAAAGTAATCCTTTCTTTAGGATTGTGAAATCTTGGACTGTCTGAAGAATAGGTTTCATATAAAAGGTATGAGGGATAGACCCTGTTGCAGAGGACTTCTAATGGGCCATTGCATGTGGGCCTGACTCTGTAGATAATATTTACTACTGAGAGGGGTGCATAATAAAATACAGCTTAATACATTTTATTTTGTATAATCCTTACTGTTTACAAATTATTTTTACATACATGATCTCACTTGGTCCCCAACACAATTCTATGGTGGTTGTGTTATTACTACAGATGGTCCCTGACTAACAATGGCTCTACTTAGGGTTTTTGGGCTTTATGATGGTGCAAAAGCAATACACATTCAATAGAAAGCAGTATGCTAAGTTATGCAATGCCAGGCAGTGCCAGAGAGCCACAACTCCCAGTCTGCCACATAATCACAAGAGTAAACAATCAACTCTACAGTGTACTGTGTTGCCAGATTATTTTGTCCAACCATAGACTAATTTAAGAGTTCTGAACACACTTAAGATAGGCTAGGTTAAGCAATGGTGTTTAGTAGCCATACCTAGTTAGGTCTATTAAATGTATTTTTCTTATTTTTTTAATGTCATTATGATTGACTTAGACAATATCAAATGCATTTTTGATATACACTATTTTCAACTTACGATGGGTTTATCAGGACATAACCCCACTGTAAGTCCAGGAACATCTGTATTTGTCAGTAGAATAAGCCTTAAGTCAGACCTAGAGTCCAGGTCTTCTTTTTTTTGAGTTAGAGTCTCGCTCTGTCACCCAGGTTAGAGTGCAGTGGCACATTCTCAGCTCACTGCAACCTCTGCCTCCCAGGTTCAAGCGATTGTCCTACCTCAGCCTCCCAAGCAGCTGGGACGAAAGGCACAGGCCCACACCCTTTGTTTTTGAGTAGAGACAGGGTTTCACCATGTTGGCCAGGCTGGTCTTGAACTCCTGACCTCGACTGATCCGCCTGCCTCAGCCTCCCAAAGTGCTGGAATTGCAGGCATGAGCCACCGCGCCCGGCCAGAGTCCAGGTCCTCTGACTCCAAATCCAATTTTCTTCAAATTTACTTCTAGTGATTTGTTAAAGGTTTGTACAGAATACAGAAAAATGAGTAGATCCTGAAAACAATAGGGCAGCTCTCTAAAGACATAAACATATTGAGGCAGAGTTGGAGTTGAGGAGCACGTGTTTATCAAAGTAGTCCCAAAAAATAAACTTCTCTTATAGCAAGTTTGACTGTAGGAAGAAGGCACAAGAACACATCTCATAGTTTCTTTTAAATCACCCTCTCCCCTAAGATCGGTACTTAGCACTTGGTATGTTCAGTGGAGTTTCAAAGGTAGTAGATGTCAAGGACAAGGAGTACCTAATTCTACAAGTGCTCCGAGCTTTACTAGAATGCTTCCAATACCATGTAGTTGAAAACACTAGGCTTCACACTACCCCATTTGACAGAATGGTTGTAACGTAGAAGGGCTGCCTCCTCACTAACATTGTATAAAGATAATGTTGTTTAAATGACAACTTCGTAGGATTCCCCCAATGGACATACGTAGGGAGTGCCGATGGAATACATAGTGAGTCTACACAGAGTCACAGCTGTTATCACGTTTATATCCATAGTCAACAGTGGACATTCGACTGGGTTGAGGTAATGCCAATACAATTTTGATGTATTGTTAATATTCTTGAGAGTGACTGAGTTGGTTATTTTCATGTGTTTGGATCATGTTTTTTTTCTTTAATTATTGCTTTTTCTCTCTTGTCTTACTTTTTTTTTTGAGGATGCAATTTGATCTCTAAAAGTAAGGTATTTTTCAGGAAAGATTTGCATGTTAACAAGACTTGCTTTGATTCAACTTCTCTAATATTGAAATATAAAGTGATAGAATGAACATTTCAATAACACAGTATTACCCTTTAAAGGTTTATTTTCAGAAACGGTTAAAAGATAAACTCCTCCTTTCTCTTATGGTCCCTCCTCAGGTTCTATATTAGAGAAAGCCTGAGTGTCCTATGACCTTCAGGGCTGACTCCCTCACTTAGTTCAGACAGGTTACTGAGAAATAATCATTAGAAGTAAGGAAAAGCCAAGATTAACTTCCTATTCCCTAAACTCTAACCCCAAATACAGGCTTTTCTTTTTTCTGTTTCCTGGTATTTGTTCTTGTTTAGCTTAAGGGAGCTTACAAGAAATCTTTTGTAGAAGCCCACTATATAAAACTGCTGCTGGGCCAGTGACTTCATGCCTGTAATCCCAGCACGTTGGGAAATAGAGGTTGAACAGATCACATGAGCCCGGGATGTTCAAAGACTAGCCCTGGGCAACATGGTGAAACCTATCTCTACAAAATACAAAAATTAGCCGGGCTGGCGTGTTACATGAAACTGTGTCCCAGCTACTCGGGGACGAGGTGGGAGGATCCCTTGAGTCCAGGAGTCTGAGGCTGCAGTGCGACAGTGATGGTGCCCTGTGCTCCGGCCTGGGAAACAGAGTAAGACCCTCGTCAAAAAAGAAGAAAAGAAAAAGAAGAAGAAGAAGAAGAAGAAGAAGACAAAAGAAGAAGAAGAGAAGGAGAAGGAGAAGGAGAAGAGAAGGAAGAAGGAGAAGGGAGAAGGAGAAGAGCACGAAGGAGAGGGAGAGGGGAGGGAGAGGGGGAGGGAGAGGAGAGGAGAGGGAGAAGGGAGGGGAGAAAGGAAGGGAAGAGGAGAGGAAGAAGAAGAAGAAGAAGAGAATAGTAGTAGTGAGGAGGAGGAGGAGGGGGAGAGGAAGGGGAGGAGAGGAGGGGAGAGGGGAGGAGGAGGGGGAGGAGGAGAGGGGGAGAGGGAGGAGGGGAGGAGGAGAGGAGGCAGGAGGGAGGAGGGGGAGAGGGGGAGGGGGGAGGAGGAGGAAGAAGAACTGCTAAAAGCAGTTTGTAATTGAAGGAGACAAGAGGAAGAGAAGTGGGAGGGCAATGAAAACCTGATGATCATTTACCCTCACTCATGCTATGGCCATTTGCCGGATGTAGAATAAAGCTTAACCCTGAGGCTTCTGAGGGCACTTAGAATTTGATTCATGATCTTCAGGATTTAGGAACATGAAAATACTGAGTCAGACCAACCTTCTCTGAATAGTACAGCAGTCTATTTAGCCACTTCATTTCACGCATTCTTTCTACAGTTATTCACTGAATATCTATGATATGCCAGGTACTGTTCTACTCAGCAGGGATATAGTAATAAACAACACATTTTCTGTTTTCATCGAGCTTACATGAGAGCAGGGAAACACATTAAACAAACAAAAATATATTCATCTGATGAGATTTAAAAAATGGATGTGGGCGGGGGGCAGTGGCTCATGCCTGTAATCCCAGCACTTTGGGAGGCCAAGGCGGGTGGGTCACCTGAGGTCAGGAGTTCAAAACCAGCCTGGGCAATATGGTGAAACCCTGTCTCTACAAAAATACAAAAATTAGCCAGGCATGATAGTGGGTGCCTGTAGTCTCAGCTACTCGGGAGGCTGAGGCAGGAGAATTGCTTGAACCCTGGAGGCGGAGGTTACAGTGAGCCGAGATCATACCATTGCACTTCAGCCTGGGCAACAGAGCAAGACTCTGTCTCAAAATAAATAAATAAATAAATAAATAAATAAATAAATAAAGGGATATGAAGAAAAGTAAAATAGTATAAAAGAATAATGAAAAGGTGTATATGTGTGGGAGTATGTATATATGTGTTTGTGCAGTTTTACATGGTGGGTAAAAGAAGGTCTTCCTTGTGAGGGTGACCTTTAAGCGGGGAACGAATCAAGTCAGAAATCTGGGACAAGAGCAATTCTGCAGGAAGAAACACTAAGTGAAAAAGTGCTGTCCAGGTGCAGTGGCTCACACCTGTAATCCCAGAACTTTGGGAGGCAGAGACAGGCAGATCACAAGGTCAGGAGTTTGAGACCAGCCTGGCCAATATGGTGAAACCCCGTCTCTACTAAAAATACAAAAATCAGCCGGGCATGGTGGTGGGCACCTGTAGTCCCAGCTACTGAGGAGGCTGAGGCAGGAGAATCGCTTGAACCTGGGAAGTGGAGGTTGCAGTAAACGGAGTTCATGCCATTGTACTCCAGCCTGGGCGACAGAGTGAGACTCCGTCTCAAAAAAAAAAAGAAAAGAAAAGAAAAGTGCTGCAAGAGAGGGCTTGGCATGTTTGAGGATGAGCAAAGAAGCCCAAATGGCAGGAATAAAGTGAGCAAGGGTGAGAGCAGTAGGAGGCGAATTCAGGAAGACATAAGCTCCTTTGGAGAAGAGGCCAGATCATCTTTAACCTTGGTCTCCAGGGTGCCAGCAGCTAGTCCTGTCGTAGGTGTTCAACATGTACTGAAGAGAATCAGAAAGGCCGTTGTTTTGGCAAACAGAAAGGCATCAAAGAGTACATCTAATTCCTTAGTTCTTCCATCAAAAAGTCTGAGGCGGTGAATTTTGTAATTTATTTGCCTGATTACAGTTCAGAACATCCCCATCTCTTATGGAGGACACTGTCTCACTCCCCTGTGACCCTTGCCATGGAGACAATGCGTTTCCAGTGTTCCCAGGGCCACATCTCCCACCACATTCCCAGTCAGTTTCTGATGTTCTTATTGCTCAGATTACATTGTATGACACGCTCCAAGAAAAATGATGACTGGTAAAAGATGAATGTCATAATAGATTAGATTTCCCAGTGCATAAAATCACCTTTTGTTTTAAATCAGAAAAGAAACAAATTGTTGCAAAATCAATGACCTTGCACTGTAGCCCTGAGCTTTGTAGGACTTCTGTCCACGTAGTTTTGGTCAATGTGCTGGTTAAGTGCAATTTCAGAGTTAAACTGGTATTACAAGGTGAACAGTGGTTTACTTTTCTATTTGTATTTCAGGGAGCAGGCCATTTTTAGTGTCACTTCTTAGGGAGAGCAATTTTCAAATGAGATTTATGGCAGGCTTTATAAAATCTTACCAAATAAACCTACGTCTCGTGTTTCCTTTTGTAAGGAGGACCATGGTTCCATCTTTCCCTCTCATGGCACCCACCATCTGCTAAGAAACATGACTGATTCCTGGTTTTCTGATCCCTTTACAATTTTAACTTGAGTTTTTTTTTAATTGTCCTATCTGCAAATCTAAATATGTCAAGATTGATCAGACAAAAATGTAATCTTTCCTTTTTAAAATGTTATCTTAAAGGGATATTTCATCTTTGGTAAACTGAGGTTAATTTTAGATCACTCACGTACAAACACACAGGCACACACAACTTTAGATCTATGCCACACCAATAATGCAGTAGCCCGGATTATTGACTAGCTGAAATAAGGAAAGTCAGGATATTTTGTAGGTCTATAGATGCAGGACATTGCATTTAAATTGCCTGACATTAAAAGCCAAAAAGGAAAGATAGGAACTTTTGCTGTCAGAAAATTTGTAAGATTAAAATAAATAAATAAATAAAACAAAGAGAAAAAAAAAGAAGAAAAGCACAAAAAAAGGTAAAAAAAAAAAAACAAAAAAAACCAGATAACCAAAAAAATTAAAAAAGATACGTATCTCTTCAGCATACTTAGTACCCCTTAGCATATCAGCACCTCTGATATGTTAGAATGCAACCTAGGTGTAGGCTTCATCTCCTTTTAATCTTTTCCTGTCTCACAGGGAATAAGTATTCTAGTGACCCTGTGAAGGGAAGTCTGCAGTCTTGGTTTACTATTTATATCGCTGGATTTATCAAAAGATATTCACTTAATTTTTTTTTTTTTTTGCCCAGGGTAGAGTGCAGTAGTGCCATCTCAGCTCACTATAGCCTCTGCCTCCCGGGTTCAAGAGATTCTCCTGTCAAGAGATTCTCCCAAGCAGCTGGAACTACAGGCATGTGCCACCACACAGCTAATTTTGTGTTTCTAGTAGAGACGGGGTTTCATCATGTTTGCCAGGTTGGTCTCGAACTCCTGACCTCAGGTGATCTGCCCACCTTGGCCTCCAGAAGTGCTGAGATTAGAGGCGTGAACCACCGCGCCTGGCCAAAAAGATATTCACTTTAGTGAATGAAGGTCCTGTGAACTATCTTTAATGACCATTAAATAGGGATGTCACCCACCTCCTCCAGATGTGTTCCAACCCACCTTCCCTCAAAACAAACACTACGTGGACTGGGATGACAATCATCTTGGTTTGTCTGGGACTGAGAGGTTGACTGCCACATAGAACTTTCACTGCTGAAATTGGGAAAGTCCCAGGCAAAACAGAGGAGCTGATCACCCTAACTTGGACTCCCATTAACAATGGAGCAGTTCTTGATTGAGATACGTTAACACTGTGCCTTGATAGAGCTGCTCTGTTCCTTTTTACCACATGATGAATAAGCCCTCAAGGTCCAGGCCTTTGAGGTACACAATATGGAGGTTCTCTCACTTTTCCACTGACAATTCCCAAATTAGCAAAATGGTAATAATAGTTGTGTCTACATCCTAATTATCTTATGAGAATTGAGTTTATATTACTATATATAATGGTGACAACAAAGCCTGTCATATAATCAGTGCTTAGTTACCTATTGTCATTTGATTGATTTATTGATTGATTTTTGAGAAGGAGTCTTGCTCTGTCACCTAGGCTGGAGTGCAGTGGTGCAATCTCAGCTCACTGAAACCTCCACCTCCTGGGTTCAAGAGTTTCTCATGCCTCAGCCTTCTGAGTAGCAGGGACTACAGGTGCCTTCCACCACACCCAGCTAATTTTTTTGTATTTTTAGTAGAGACAGGGTTTCACCATGTTGGCCAGGATAGTATTGAACTCCTCACCTCAAGTGATCCACCCACCTCAGCCTCCCAAAGTGCTAGGATTATAGTCATGAGCCACCATGCCTGGCCACTTATTGTTATTAAAATCATTAGCTATGGATAGGGGAGAAACGACGCAGGACTTCTCTCCTCTGCTGCTGATTCTTTTCTAGCGAATCTTAAATGTCCTGTATGTATTATATTTTCAAAGGTTAAATAAGAGAAAGAGGGGAAAAGAAAGGAGAGGGGGAATAAGGGAAAGAGAAAGAAAGACAGAGAGAGAGAGAGAGAGAAAGAAAGAAAGAAAGAAAGAAAGAAAGAAAGAAAGAAAGAAAGAAAGAAAGAAAGAAAGAAAGAAAGAA
>NW_016823670.1:393231-415696 GCF_001698545.2 Rhinopithecus bieti
AGAGAAAGAAAGAAAGAAAGAAAGGAAGGAAGGAAGGAAGGAAGGAAGGAAGGAAGGAAGGAAGGAAGGAAGGAGAAAGGAAAGAAGGAAGGAAGGAAGGAAGGAAGGAAGGAAGGAAGGAAGGGAGAGGGAGAAGGAAGGAAGGAAGAAGAGAGAGGGAGAGGAAGAAAATACTAAAAACTTACAGTCAGTTAAGTCAGTAAGATTTATTTTCCATCTTAAAAATGATTTCTACCTACAAAGACTAACATTTGGGCAGAAGCAAAGCCCATGCAAAAAAATGTATATTTTTGAGGCTGGGTGTGGTGGCTCATGCCTATAATCCCAGCACTTTGGGAGGGCGAGGCAGGCGGATCATCTAAGGGCATGAGTTCGAGATCAGCCTGGCCAACATGGCAAAACCC
This sequence comes from Rhinopithecus bieti, assembly GCF_001698545.2. Classification (NCBI taxonomy): domain Eukaryota; kingdom Metazoa; phylum Chordata; class Mammalia; order Primates; family Cercopithecidae; genus Rhinopithecus; species Rhinopithecus bieti. The sequence goes on from NW_016823670.1 coordinate 393,636, forward strand.
CGTCTCTATTAAAAATACAAAAATTAGCTGGTGAGGCAGGAGAATCACTTGAGCCAGGAGGCAGAGGTCGCAGTGAGCCGAGATGGTGCCACTGCACTCCAGCCTGAGCGACAGAGCAAGACTCTATCTCAAAAAAAACAAAAAGTGTTGGGATTACAGAAGTGAGCCACCAGCGCCCTGCCCCAATAGTATCTTTAAAATGAAAATAATTAATATTAATGCATTCTGCATTTTTAAGACAAGTAACTGCTCTTATCAACATTGTTTATCATAGCTAAGAAATGCGAACAACCTGAATATCCATCAGTAGGGTAGTGATTAAAATAATTACATTCCACCCGTACTCTGCAATTTGTTAAAATGAATAAGGTAAATAATTTACATGGAAAGATCCCCAAGGCACATGTTGCAAAACAACACATATAGCAAAATCCTATGTATTTAAACAAATCACAAGGATGACTGTCTGTCTCAAAAGAAAAATTATTTGTTGCTTAAAATTTTTACAAAGAGTTTGTTCATAAATTATCAATACTCTGTAATTAAACACACACACACACACACAAAAACAGCTGGAGGAAAGAATTCTACTCAACAATTCTTCTGTCGTTATTTTGTTCCTCTTCCTTCTCCCTCAGACCTAACATCCTTCTAAAAATGAGAGGAAAAAAAATTTGTTGTAAGTGCCAAAGTATCCAGATTGCTGTAGATGAGGTATAGGGCAAATAATTCACTAACTGATAACAAGGATTGACTGTAGTAAAGTGTCCACAAAATTATACCAACTACAAACTGAAAGAAATAACCACACTGGGCCAGGCACAATGGTTCACACCTGTAATCCCAGCACTTTAGGAGGCCAAGGTAGGTAGATCACGAGGTCATGAGATCGAGACCAGCCTGGCCAACATGGTGAAACCCCTGTCTCTACTAAAAATACAAAAATTACCTGGGTGTGGTGGCACGTACCTGTAATCCCAGCTACTCAGGAGGCTGAGGCACGAGAATTGCTTGAACCCGGGAGGCAACGGTTGCAGTGAGCCGAGATCACACCACTGCACTTCAGTCTGGTGACAAAGCAAGACTTCATCTCAAAAAAAAAAAAAAGAAATAGCCACACTGTTGAGCATGATCTCTCAGTAAGTCTTTTATAATAAAATTTGTTAGCTGTTTTAAGCAATGGTATTTTTTTTTTTTTAAGATGGAGTCTCACTTTGTCTCCCAGGCTGGAATGCAGCGGCATGATTCAACTGCCTCGGCCTCCTAAAGTTCTGGGATTATAGGTATGAGCCACCGTGCCCAGGCAGTAAATTAATTTTGAAATATAAAATTAATACTTGAAAATAAAAACCAATATAGCAACATGACTGCATAAAGATTAAAGGAACTACATGTGTTACGGGCAAATAATGTTTAGTATTTATTTTGTGCTTACTTTGTGCTTTTATATGCCTTATCTCTAATTCTTACAACAATTCTTTGAAGTAGTGATGATCATCCTCTTTTGCAGAAGCAGAGATGAGACACAAGGAGATAAGTAATGTGTTTAAAATCATATAGTTGCTATCTGAGAATGAAGGCAAACCCAGTTCCGTCTGACTATCAAACTTGAGTTCTTTCCAATATAGCAAAGTGCCTTTCCTAAACCATTGAGAGGTGCAGAATTTTCGACTTGCAGTGAAGACTAGAGGGTCCTCTCTAGTACCCCACCCAGCACAGAAGTCCTCTAAACAACATCTCCAGGCCAGGTGTGATGGCTCATGCCTATAATCCCAAAGCTTTGGGAGGCCAAGGCAGGCGGATCACCTGAGGTCAGGAGTTTGAGACCAGCCTGACCAATATGGAGAAATCCTGTCTCTGCTAAAAATACAAAATTAGCTGGGCCTGGTGGCGCATGCCTATAATCCCAGCTACTTGGGAGGCTAAGGCAGGAGAATTGCTTGAACCCAGGAGGTGGAAGTTGCGGTGAGCCGAGATCACGCCATTGCACTCCAGCCTGGGCAACAAGAGTGAAACTCCGTCTAAGAACAAGAACAAGAACAAAAACAAGAACAAGAACAACACATCTCCAGCATTCAAGTTCTGTGCTGGTACCACTAATACTGTGAAAGGATTTGCTCACAAGGCAATCTATTCCAACTTCCCCAGAATCCTGAGATAAGATTTAATCAGATTATTACCATATCTTAGTTTGCAAAGACCTCAGAAAAATGGTACTTTAGTGTTCCATTTAAATATATTCCATCACTATTAAGATACCATTGGGGCCAGGCACGGTGGCTCACACCTGTAATCCCAGCCCTTTGGGAGGCTGAGGTGGGCGGATCACTTGAGGTCAGGAGTTCGAGACCAGCCTGGCCAACATGGTGAAACCCCATCTCTACTAAAAATACAAAAATTAGCCTGGCATAGTGGCAGGTGCCTAAAATCCCAGCTACTCAGGAGGCTGAGGCACAAGAATCGCTTGAACCTGGGAGGCGGAGGGATGGGATCTTGCAGTGAGCTAAGATCACGTCACTGCACTCCAGCCTGGCAACAGAGTGAGAGTCCGTCTCAAAAAAAAAAATTAATTTACTGTAAAATTCTGTCTTTTTAACATCTTTGAATATTCTATCTTAACTATAAGGTCAAATGACTGCAAAAGAATGAAAAGTTTTTAAAAACATTAAATTAACCATAGATTTACCTATTTAAATAAGCACTCAAAGAAATCACAGTCTTTTTTTTTTTTTGAGATGGGGTCTCCATGTCGCCCAGGCTGGAGTGCAATGGTGCAATCTCGGTTCACTGCAACCTCTGCCTCCCAGATTCAAGCAATTCTTCTGCCTCAGCCTCCCTAGTAGCTGGGATTACAGGCGCATGCCACCACGCTCGGCTAATTTTTTGTATCATTAGTAGAGATGGGGCTTCACATGTTGGACAGGCTGGTCTCAAAATCCTGCCTCGTGATCTGCCTGCCTTGGCCTCCCAAAGTACTGGGATTACAGGCATGAGCCAGCGTGCTTGGCTGGAAATCATAGTCTTATAATTGTCAAGGACTTTAGAAGTCATCTGGTTGAATCTAACTCCTATTGCAGGAATTATTTATTTATTTATATTTATTATTATTATTATTTTTTTTTTTTTTTGAGGAGTTTTGCTCTTGTTGCCCAGGCTGGAGTACAATAGTGTGATCTCGGCTCACTGCAACCTCTGCCTCCCGGGTTCAAGTGATTCTCCTGCCTGAGCCTCCCGAGTAGCTGGGACTACAGGCATGAGCCACCATGCCCGGCTAATTTTGTATTTTTAGTAGAGATGAGGTCTGAGACCAGCCTGACCAACATGGAAGAATCCTTTATTTCATTATTTCCTCCTGAAGGCTGCTCAATCTCTTAGCTTCTAAACCTCTTAGCCAGAAAATGGTGGAGGAAGAGAAGTCTTTCTGAAAGGAAGGAACTGGACTAGAAGAGAAGCTGCAAGTGCACCTGGGGTGTCAGTGCCTCCTTCTATCAGACCCACTGCTCAGGGAGGTCTTCAGGTCTCCACAGGAAGCAACAAAGAAATCTTCTCTGCTTCTCTGATCTTGGGGAAAGCTGGAGGAGACTGATGAACCATCCTACATCCAATGAAAAGTATAAGAGATCATTGGAATTCAGGGAAGCTGTTTTCCCAAAAAGATCAATTTTCTTCAAAGATCATGATAATGATGGATACTGAAGTTATTCTGAAGTTCCTCTGTCATTGTCAAGTATCTCAATAGTCTACAGCTGCAATCTAGCCTATAACCAAAGACTAATATTCTCGAATCTGTGAAATCTTCTGTGATGCCCATTGAACTCTACTCTTCAGTTTGCTGGACTTCCTCAATTGCCTTCGTGAAGGCTTCAAAGACATCACCTTCTGCTATATAATTAGAAAGTTCAAGGAAGCATTCTCTCCAGCATCAAAAGTCTCAGGAAATCCCAACAATTTAGGCTTAGCCTTAGACACAGTTCAGTGATAGTATTACTAAGACCTAACAAGCCAGGCGTGGTGGCTCATGCCTGTAATCCCAGAACTTTGTGAGGCCAAGGCGGAAGGATCACGAGGTCAGGAGTTCAAGATCAGCCTGGCCAACATAGTGAAACCCTGTCTCTACTAAAATTTAAAAAATTAGCTGGGTGTGGTGGTGTGCACCTGTAATCCCAGCTACTCTGGAGGCTGAGGCAGGAGAATCACTTGAACCTGGGAGGCAGAGGTTGTGGTGAGACAAGAGCTCACCACTGCATTCCAGCCTGGGTGAAAAAGTGAGACTCCGTCAGGAAAACAAAACAAAACAAAACAAAACAAAACAAAACCTAACAATCTCTTATTCTTTTCAATTTTATATTATCCAAGCACTTAACAGACCTGTCTAATTGTTTTTTAACTTTTTGGGGTGACAATCAAAGCTTGCCTGAATTTGAGGGATCCCACTTATTTCTTTATTTTGAATAATAGACTTTATTTTTAAGAGCCAGTTTAGGTTCACAGCAAAATTGAGAGAAAGGTGCAGAGATTTCCCATGTACACCTGCCTCCACACACGCATGACCTTCCCCATTATCAACATCCCATAGAATGGTATGTTTGTTACAACTGATGAACCTACATTGACCCATTATTATCAAAGTCCGTAGGTTAAAGTAGGGTTCACTCTTGGTGTTGTACATTCTGTGGGTTTGGATAAATAGATCATGACACATAGCCACCATTATAGTATCACAGAGTAGTTTCTCTACTATAAAAATCCTCTGTGCTCTGCATATTCCTCCCTCGATCCCTTGGCAACCACTTGATCTTTTCACTGTTTCCATAGTTTTGCCTTTTTCAGGATGTCATATAGTTGAAATTAATAGTACGTACTTTTCAGATTGGCTTCTTTTTTGTTTTTTTGAGACAGAGTCTCACTCTGTTGCCAGGCTGGAGTGCAGTGGTACGATCTCAGCTCACTGTCACCTCTGCCTCCGCAGCTCAAGCGATTCTCCTGCCTCAGCCTCCTGAGTAGTTGGGACTACAGGCATGCACCAACCATGTCCAGCTAATTTTTGTATTTTTAGTAGAGATGAGGTTTCACCATGTTGGCCAGGATGGTCTTGATCTCTTGACCTTGTGATCCACCCACCTTGGCCTCCCAAAGTGCTGGAATTACAGGCGTGAGCCACTGCACCTGGACCTCAGACTGGCTTCTTTCACTTAGTAATATACATTCAAGTTTTTCATATCTTTTCATGGCTTACTAACACGTTTATTTTAGCACTGAATAAGACTCTATTGTCTGGATGTACCACAGTTTATTTCTCCATTCACCTACTGAAGGATATCTTGGTTGCTTTCAAGTTTTGGCAATTATGAGTAAAGCTGCTAAGAATATCTGTGTGCAGGTTTTTTTGTGGACATGTCTTCAACTCCTTTGGGTAAATACCAAAGAGTGTGATTGCTGGATCATATGGTAAGAGTATGTTTAACTTCATAAAAAATCATTAAACTGCCTTCCGAAGTGACTGTACCATTTTGCAGTCCCAACAAAAACGAGTAAGAGTTTCTGTTGCTCTGCATCCTCACCATCATTTGGTGCTGTTTGTTTTCTGGATTTTGGCCATTCTAATAGGTACATAGTGGTATCTTATTACTGTTTTAATTTGCATTTCCCTGATGACATATAATGTGAAGCATCTTTTTATATGCTTATTTGCCACCTATATATCTTCTTTGGTGAAGCTAAAGTTTTTATTTCTTTGTCTGGCTTCAGTTTGTTTTATCACTTTTAATTTTTCAATAAAAAGAATCTTCCCTTACATATTTATATGCTTCACATTTAGAGTTGGTGATGATGTTGTAAATTATAGTACAAAAGCAACTTAAATCAGGCATATGCCGGTAACCGAAGCACTGGTTCTGAAATTCCCAGGTTCAAACTTTATCTTGTTCACTCTAGAGCCATTGATCCACATGGAATAAATATAAATTCATATCTATTTCTAAATACTTATTCACTACTCCCACTTATTCACTACCTAACAACAGTAGTGGTTAGCTATAAAATTCTCTTCCAATCACAGAGCATAACTTCAGTATGCAAAAACAAAACAAAAAAAGAAGAAGAGTTCTCTGGATTAAGTTGAAAAATGTTTGTAAGTAAAATTTTAAAAATTGATATATCTTTGTCAGTTGGGTGTGGTGGCTCAGGCCTGTAATCCCAGCACTTTGGGAGACTCAGGCGCGTGGACCACTTGAGGCCAGGGAGTTTGACACTAGCCTGGCCAACATAGTGAAACCTGTCTCATTAAAAATACAAAAATTAGTCAAGCATGGTGGTGCATGCCTATAATCCCAGCTACTGGGGAGGCTGACGCATGAGAATCGCTTGAGTCCAGAATGAGGAGGTTGGTTGCAGTGAGCCAAGATCATGCCACTGCACTTCAGCCTGAGTGACAGAGTGAGACTCTGTCTCAAAATAAACAAATAAATAAATAAAAATAGCTATTGTCTCTGTAAGTGAAAAATTATAAATAAACCATTTGTAAGCCAAGGGATGAGTACAGATACTCATTCCTTTGAGTACTTCATTTGAATCTATGAAGGTGGGTACAATCGCTCTAAGAGAGTATGAGCAGTGAAAAAACAAAGAGTGCTCAGGACCTAGATCTAAAAAATGCCAACGTTTAGGAGACGGACAGATAAGCTGGAGTAGCAAAAGAGACAGAGGTTGCCTGTTAGAGACCTCTGGGTGAGGTGAGCGATACACAAGGTAAGAATGGTATGACTGGGCACGGTGGTTCATGCCTGTAATCCCAGCACTTTGGGAGGCCGAGGCGGGCAGATCACGAGGTCAGGAGATCAAGACCATCCTGGCTAACATGGTGAAATCCCATCTCTACTAAAAATACAAAAAAAATTAGCCGGGCATGGTGGCACGTGCCTGTAGTCACAGCTACTCGGGAGGCTGAGGCAGGAGAATCTCTTGAACCTTGGAGGCAGAGGTTGCAGTGAGCTAAGATCACGCCACAGCACTCTAGCCTAGGCGACAGAGACTCCGTCTCAAAAAAAAAAAAGAATGGTTAACTTTCTAGGCTTCATGCCATGGTTCACACCTCTAATCCCACCAATCTGCCAAGGCGGGCAGATTGTTTGAGCTCAGGAGTTCGAGACCAACCTGGGCAACACGGTGAAACCCCATCTCTACCAAAAATACAAATAATTGGCTGGGCACATGTCTGTGGTCCCAGCTACTCCTGAGACTAAGGTGGGAAGATTTCTTGAGCGTGGGAGGTAGAGGTTGCAGTGAGCCGAGATCGTGCCACTGCACTCCAGCTTGGGTGACAAAGTGAGACTCCCTGTCAGATTAAAAAAAAAAAAAAAAAAAAAGGTTAACATTCTATTGGTACATATAATTATGAAATAAATTTACAGGGGGAAATGATCCTGAAGAGGCAACAGAACACTGTGCAAAAGACCAGAGGTTGTACTCTCACTAGACATGTGACAATGGACAGGATATAAAACTTTGCCCTGAGCCTCAGTCAGTCAACTCCTCCAGCAAAAGGAGAGATAACAGTTATCTCAATAGGCTGTTGTGAGAATTTATCAAATTAATGCATTTGAATATACATTGTATGTGGAAAAACATTACACAAACTTAAGATACTTGCCTTGGCTCTCTGCCTAGAACTTAGATTGCTTCCAGGACAGAGGTCCACACCCTACCCACTTTTCTCATGCTAGTCTTCTGTCTGAATCCTGACCTCCCTGATTGTTTCTACCTTTTTTTCTGCTGGCTGATAGGGCCTTAGGAACAATTGCCTCCTGCCTAAGCTTTATTCCAGCACAGCTGCTGGGCTCTAACTGAATCACTGACACCATTCCTGTCTTCCTGGCCAACCCCACCACCCATGAACCCAGGTTATGATATGCTCCAAAGTATTGTTTCTTTTTTTTTGACAGGGAGTGTCACTCTGTCGCCCAGACTGGAGTGCAGCGGCACAACCTCAGCTCCCTGCAACCTCCGTCTCCTGGGTTCAAGCGATTCTCATGCCTCAGCCTCCAAAGTCGATGGGATTACAGTCACACACCACCACGCCCAGCTAATTTTTTTTTTTTTTTTTTGAGAAGGATTCTGACTCTGTCACCTAGGCTGGAGTGCAGTGGTAGAATCTCAGCTCACTGCAACTTCTATCTCCCAGGTTCAAGCAATTATCCTGTCTCTGCCTCCCAAGTAGCTGGGATTACAGGCACACACCACCACACCTGGCTAATTTTTGTATTTTTAGTAGAGATGGGGTTTAACCATGTTGGCCAGGCTGGTCTTGAGCTCCTGACCTCAGGTGATCCTCCTGCCTCCCTAAGTGCAGTGATTACAGGCGTGAGTCATCGCGCCCAGCCCTAATTTTTGTATTTTTAGTAGAGAGGAGGTTTCACCATTTTGGCCAGTCAGCTCTCGAACTCCTGACCTCAGGTTATTACCTGCCTCAGGTGATCCGCCATGTTGGCCAGGTTGATCTCAGATGATCCTCCTGCCTCCCAAAGTGCAGGGATTATAGGCCTGAATCACCTCACCCAGCCCCCAAGTATTGTTTCTGAGACAATCGCAGAGCTAATTACTGAGATTAACCCTCCACACTTAGCTTGTTCAATAACAAAAATTTCTTAAGAGTTCTTGAGACCAGAATATTTTGTTTCTTAAAAGGTGATGTTTACAACAAAATATATATACATAGTAAATCATCAGTTTCCTTCAACCTAAGTTCTTGAATTACATAAACAATTAGGCAGGCCCAGCACAGTGGCTCACGCCAGAATCCCAGCACTTTGGGAGGCCAAGCCAGGTGGATCACCTGAAGTCAGGAGTTCGAGACCAGACTGCCCAACATGGTGAAACCCTGTCTCTACTAAAAACACAAAAAGCCAGGGGTGGTGGCGGGCTTCTATAATCGCAGCTACTCAGGAGGCTAAGGCAGGAGAATTGCTTGGACCCGGGAGGAGGAGTTTGCAGTGAGCTGAGATCATGCCACTGCACTCCAGCCTGGGCGGCAAGAACGAAACTCCATCTCAAAAAAAAAATAATAATAAAATTAAAAACAATAAAGGCTTTTGGTTTTCAAATAGTCTGAAAAATTGTTTAATGCTAGGTTGATAGTATCTAGATTGTGTCAGAAAGTCTTCTTCTTCTTCTCTAATCTGGTAAGATATCCATGTCCTTTATTTGAAGATTCTTGGATCAAGTTATTTTCAGAGAAAATAAGTAAGAATTTTAATTTACTAAAAGGTCTGTGTAATAATGAAATTGCTACTTGCTTTATCAATTTCTTTTATTTATTTATTTATTTTTGAGACAGAATCTTGCTCTATTGCCCAGGCTGGAGTGCAGTGGCATAATCTCAGTTTACTGCAACCTCCGCCTCCCAGGTTCAAGTGATTCTCCTGCCTCAGCCTCCTGAGTCGCTGGGACTACATGAGCCCGCCACCACGGACCTGGCTAATTTTCGATCTCTTGACCTCATGATCTGCCCGCCTCAGCCTCCCAAAGTGCTGGGATTACAGGCGTGGGCCAGTGTGCCCGGCCTTAATTTTTTAATTAGTTGATTTGCTCTAAATACAATACTGTAATCCTTTTAGCCAATTATTTTGAAAATACTTTTATAAAATGGTCTCTTTATCTCGATCTTTGAAATCTGGGAAGGGGCTGGGAACGAAAGGGAGGAAGGGCACTATGTGAACATCCAGTGACACATCAAAGTTTTGTGGGGTTTTTTTTTTTTTTTTTTTTTTTTTTGAGAAGGAGTTTCGCTCTTGTTGTCCAGGCTGGAGAGCAATGACGTGATCTTGGCTCACCGCAACCTCCACCTCCCAGATCCCAGCAATTCTCAGCCTCCTGAGTAGCTGGGATTACAGGCACTTGCCACCACACCTGGCTAATTTTGTATTTTTAGTAGAGATGGGGTTTCACCATGTTGTCCAGGCTGGTCTCAAACTCCTAACCTCAGGTGATCCACCCACCTCGGCCTCCCAAAGTGCTGGGATTACAGGCGTGAGCCACCGTGCCCGGCCACATCCAAAGTTTTTAAGACCCCAGAAAAGGCTTTGTGCTTCACCAAGTTCTACTCAAGCGCAGACAGAAAATGAATAGTTACCCATGACCAGAGTATTATAATAACATCATAGCAGCAATTCTTGTCTCCATAATAGGAAGTTATATGTCAACATAAAATAACTTCAGGTATTTTACATTTTACAGTGGACTAATAACTTATATTGCTATTTTTAAGGGATGCCAGTTTTCACTTTCTAAGAAACTTAATTACATTTGCTCTTCTCCCATCAGCAATCCCCTTTCCAAGTCATCCCTACTTTACAAAGAAAAATGTAAGTGAACCTGCAATGACTTTACCTGAGTTCTTAAGCAGACTGCCAGGTTACCTACTTTAAGGAAATAAGACTGGCTCCTTTGGCCATGGGGATGGTTGGAACTAAGACCTGGGTGAGTTTTTAAGATCCATTATGACTGGTTATACGCTCCCATAGCATTCTGTGCTTTTCTTTTAAAATATTTACCAGTTCATAATTATATATTATATGATAATATCTTTCTCCCCCACATGACGGTAAGATCCATAAGAACAGGGTGACATCTTTTTTTTCACACAAATGTATATTCTAGCACCAAGTTAAGTGAGTGCCTGGAAAGTAGCAAATGTGCAAAACTTACTTTCTTTCTTTCTTTTTTTTGAGACGGAGTCTCTTTCTGTTGCCAGGTGTGATCTCTGCTCACTGCCAGTTCCACCTCCCGGGTTAACGCCATTCTCCTGTCTCAGCCTCCCGAATAGCTGGGACTACAGGCGCCGGCTACCATGCCCAGCTAATTTTTTTTTGTATTTTAGTAGAGAGGGGTTTCACCGTGTTAGCCAGGATGGTCTCGATCCCCTGACCTCGTGATCCACCTACTCCGGCCTCCCAAAGTGCTGGGATTACAGGCGTGAGCCACTGCACCCGGCCTTTTTTTTTTTTTTTTTTTTTTGAGACAGAGTCTCGCTCTGTTACCCCAGGCTGGAGTGCAGGGGCGCAATCTCGGCTCACTTCAACCTCCATCTCCCCAGCTGAAGTGATTCTTCTGCCTCAGTCTCCCTAGTAGCTGGGATTACAGGCACCTGCCAACTGCCAGGCTAATTTTTGTATTTTTAGTAGAGACAGGGTTTGGCCGTGTTGGCCAGGTTGGTCGCCAACTCCTGACCTCAGGTGTTCCGTCTGCCTCCGCCTCCCAAAGTGCTGGGATTACAGGCGTGAGCCACCACGCCTAACCAATATCACATTTTGAATACAACCAACTTTGCTCATTATCTTTTCTTTTCTTTTTCTTTCTTTTTTTTTTTTTGAGACATAATTTCATTTTGTCAACAGGCTGGAGTGCAGTGGCGTGATCGCTGCTCACTGCAACCACTGTCACCTGGGTTCAAGTGATTCTCCTGCCTCAGCCTCCCGAGTAGCTGGGACTATAGGGCCGCACCAACATGCCCAGCTAATTTTTGTATATTTTTTAGTAGAGACAGCGTTTTACCATATTGGTCAGGACGGTCTCGGCCTCTTGATCTCGAGACCCGCTCCCCTCACCCCCACCCCGCCCTGGGGCCTCCCAAAGTGTTGGGATTACAGGCGTGAGCCACCACGCCCGGCGCTCATTATCTTTTTTACAGAGGTTGGTTTCAAGTCAAAGTTGACCTTCCCTAATGACTATAGAGTAAAGCCCGTTGGCATGTTATATTAGAAGCATTCTATTATATATTCCGTGTTTAACAATTCAGTTTGTCTTTGGAGTCCAAGTGAAAATTTAAAATGTAAGAAAACAAAAATAAAACAAAAACCTTCTTAGAAGTACATCCCTTAATCTGTTACACTAGTAATATGAGACGATTTCTTTTTTTTTTTTTAAACCTTTCCCTTTCATGTGGTGTGAGCCATCTGAAAAAAAAGAGGGGTCACCTGACGCCATGGTAGGGTTAAGTCAATAGTTTTCAAACTTATGTACGCATCAGAATCACCTAGAGGACTTATTGAGCCACAGATGGCTGTGCTAATCCCCAGTTTGTGACTCCACAGGTTTGGTGCTGGGGCCTGAGAATTTGTATTTCTAGTAAGTTCCCAGGTGCTGCTGCTGCAGCTGGTCTGGAGACCACAGTTTGAGAACCACTAGAAAATAACTGCTAAAAAGGAATCTTGGTATGTTTAGGTCCAATACCTGCAACATTCTTGGTTGAAATAGTCTCAGATAAAATTATAAATGGGTGATAGAGAAGATGAATTATCAGAAGGTGACATAATATTATGGAATACACTATTCAATAATGAGTTTGCCTCATTACCCTTAGACTTTCTTTAAAGTATTCTTCAGGAATTATCTTGTTTCACTCATTATAACTCCAGTTCTAGAGGGCAAAAAAAAAAAAAATTAAGTTATTTTGTTCTCAATAGTAATCACCTCCATTGCCTCCCTGCCCTTCAGTGCCCTGGACAAGCCTCTTTAGTCATTGTTCCTTTATCTGCAGAAAGGGACGTGACAATAGTACCTATCTCAGTGAATTACTGTGAGGATAAAATGAGACCCTAAATGGAAAATAGTTGGCACTGAAAATGGCCTGTAAATGGTAGCTGCTTGTTTTTTGTTTTTTGTTTTTACCAATTTATCTACTAATTTAAGGAAATAAATTTTAATGGTCGTGGGACCAGTGACCCAAACTACTTAAATCTCTAATACATTGATCACAGTAATAAACCCAAATTTGTTCAAAACAAAATAAAAGGTTGTTACGCTCCAGGTACTTTGCTAACTGTGGCGGAGAACTGTTTGATTTGGAAGTGTTGGCTCAAGCTATCAGTACAGCATTCCCCCAAATACAGATTATAAATAAGGATCACCTGAAGCGCAGTACGACCCCACCCCCACCCCCACCCCAGACCAGCCAAAACCATATCCAGGGGAGAGGCGTAGGAATCTTTAATCACCCCAGGTGATTTTTTTTTGTTTACTAACTTTGAGAAACACTGAAGGGATCTCTTCTCCCTTCTATATGTGGCTAATATAAGCCCTAAACGTCATTTCTATGTATTCGTCAGACTATTCGTAGTTTACTAGAAAATTTCAGAAGTCCTTTCCAACTTAGTGATTTTGTTATTTTGAGTTGAACTGAAAGTCACTTGGAGGGGTCAGCTGAAAATATTTTTTGTTTGTGCTCTGAAAAGGTTCCCACTGTTTCGAGTAAGTCATCCTTTCACCCATGGGGAACCTGTGCCTCGTGCCTGAACTGCCCGCCTAGTACCTCCCCCCTTGAACTTCCTCCCGCAAGCCTACTACTCCTCCCGCTTGATCTGGGCCTTAGATCTAGCTTGTTTTGTCCCTTTGCGGCATTTGAGTAGAACATTTGGTGCTTTCCCAGTTCACGACGCTTTGCTGGAATCGTCAATTTCCAGGGATTTTTACAGGATGGCCAAAACAGTTTGTTCAGAACAGCGCCGCCGGGGCATTGGCAGCCATGGGCAGCCGCGAGTTTCCTCACACCGCACAACCCCTCGTGACCTTGGGCGAGCGAACGCACTCCGCCAGCCGCGTCAGGGCCACGCTCGGGCTGGACTTCGGAGCTGAAAATGGGTGTGGGGAGTGAGGAGGTTTCATAAACAGAAAAGACCTCGAAGCCATAAGGCAGTTCTTTTCCTTTTCTGCGGGTGAATCCTTACAATTCTCGGGGGAGGGAATGTCTGCCCACGGCTGGAGACAAAGCGTGAGAACTAGGATGGCGAAAAACGGGTTTGAATGAGAAAATCCGAAGGAGTGAGGCTGAGGGCGGACAATTGGGTTAAAAATAGAAACACATCCTCCACAGGACTCGCTCTTCCCAGCTCCACCCTAGGGGCCGACCGCCAGGCCAGTGGCTAGGCTCCACGAGAATGCACAGCAACCCAGCTCGGCCCCGCCTCCCGGACCTACTGACAGGGCGCCGGGGGCGTGGCCTCGGACCCGGACGTCACCGCGCTCCCCGCCGCCGCCGCCGTCGGGGTTTTCGCTGACGCACGGGTCCCGCCCCCTCTCCCTCTTTTCCCTCACTGCCCGGGCGGCGGGCAGCGAGCTTGTTAGTCGGCCGGGACGCGGAGCTGTGTGCATCTCTTCCGCGGGCTTGCTCGCTCCGGGGAGCCGCGCAGCTTCCCCGGCGGTGGCAGGAGCGGCGTACAGTGCCATCAGCGGGCCCTTACGGCCCCAGGCCTTGCGGCGCGCGCTCCACTCGCCCTCCTCGTCCGCCCAACCTGCGGCCTGTGGAGGCGTGAGACGACAACGGGCGAGCGCCTTGAGCAGCGTTAGCCGCTGCGGCGTCCGGTCGTCCCTCCGCCTCCTCCTCGGCGCCCCCCCCCCGCTTCCCTCCTCCCACTTCCCGAGCTCCGGCGTGTCCCGGCCACGCTCGGCGCTGCTGCAGGAACAAAGGAAGACCCCGCGGCGGCGGCGGCGCCACCTCCGCCTGCGGCTCCGACCCGCTCCCGGCCCGCGGCGGCGGCGGCACCAGGGCGTCCCGCTCAGCCTTCCCGGAGGCCTCGGCCCAGCCTCATAGTGCCGGCTTCGCGCGCGAACCCGGCTTTCGCATTTGGGCCCCCGCAGGGTGAGTGATAATGGGGTTGGGGCGGGAGCCGGGCTGCTTGTTGCCGGGCCGGGGGCGGGAGTGAAGGGACCGGGGCGCCGCGGGCCAACGGCGAAGCCGGAGCAGGCCGCGGATGGCGGCGTCCGGGGGAGGGGAGCCCGCCCGCCAGCCCAGGAAGCACAAAGACGGAGGCGTCATTCTGTCGTCGTGGCCCGAGGCTTGGCTCCTGGCGTCCCTGGCTCGCTCCACAGCACGGTCGGGAAACAATGCCCGGCGTGCTGCCTCAGCGGGGCAGGCATCTAGGCCGCTCGCCTCCCGACCGGCCGCCCTTGGCGGCGGCGCCCGGCGTGGGCGCCGCGACCCAGAGAAACAAAGAGGCCGAGGCAGCGGCCGCGCCCCCTGGCCGCTGTAGCCCCCGTAGCTCTCCCCTCAGAGGAGCCCTTCGGGGTCGGGGATCGGCGTGGGGCCTGCAGGCGAAAGGCCGGCCGGGCCTGCTGAGCTGCTGTTCTGCATGACTCAGTGGTTTTTCGGAGAGGGCCCTGCAGGGCTTTACTGAGTGAGGCCTTTGCTTGGAGGGAGGTGGGGGGATCAGTGGGATCCGAACTTGTTCCAAAACCCATTGGAACATGGGGCCGGGGGTTCTGCGGCGTCGTCTTTTGGGTTTCTCCACGTCGCTGGGTGTCTACCCTGAGATCCGTTTTCATGGAGGAAATGGAGCACCTTCTCCTTTGTTTGGTGCATTTAGGCTGATGAACGTGAATTTTTTTGCTCGCTTTCCACGCACTCCGTGGAGCTGTGTTTTCGGGGAAGGGTCGGGTTATCTTTATTGATTGAATGTCACCTAAGGATATCATCTAAGGAGATCATTAAGATAAAGGAACACATAGGTCACACATCCCCGTGCTTAAACCTGGGATTTAGATACAGACTTAACCGTAAACGACTGTATTTTACTCCTTATTTTTAGGATTTTTTTAAAAAGTAGGCTTTCAGAACTCGATTGGTGAAAATATTGCAATTTTATCTTCAAAGTTTTTTCTTAAAATGTTTCCCCACGCCCCCCTAAAAAAATTAAGGATTTGTTGTAGTTCTGTCCTGTTTTCTATCTCCCAGGCCCTGAAAAGGAGCCTTTAAAAGTCAATCCTACTCCATTTGGCAAAGAGGGAACTGAAATCTGGAAAGTAAGGACTTGCCCAAGGTCACTGGCTTAGTGGCAGACTAGAGACTTGAACTCAGGTCTCAATTCCCAGGTGAGTAGGAATTCATGCCGTGTCATCACATCATGTGCACCTGGAAGAACTATATTCCATAGGTGTAAAAGCTCTTTGCTTAGAATTGGAATTGGAGAATTGTTCAGTTACTCAGATTTTTTTTTTAAGCTGTAAGTTAGAGGAAGCCATAAACTTTATAAAATGTGCATTCTAGCTCTACCTGACAGAGCTGACACGTGCATGCTCAAGTTTCTAATTACTTTAAAGTCAATAAATAGTAATGGTATTTTTTTCTAAAATACTTACAAGAAGGGAAATGCAATACCTAATGGGAACACACATCCCCCACTTCATCCCCTAAATCCTCACTAAATGAGGATTCTTTTTTACGCTGTCTCCACTGTGCTTAGTTTTTTATAAACAACCTTGACCATTTTAGCTTTGAGTGATTATGCTTTCATCTTCTAGATTAAGAATGTTCTGTAGTTTTTCCTACATTAGGAAAAAATTAGCAGCCCTTTTTTTTGTTTTCTTATGTTAGATATATGAACGCTACATCCTTCGTTCTTGGGGTTGTGTAGGAGTTGGCAGGCTTTGAGATATAAATAGAAGCTGATTTCAGAGGCCCCTGTTGACTAGGCTTTATGTGAGAGCCTCCATCCAGCTCAGCTTGTCACATTGCAGCCTTGTGACAGGCTGAAGCGCCCTCCCATGTGATCTAAGCTTCTGAGAAATATTAAAGCAAACTGCACATGTGATGGCATTTAAAAGCTGGCTTTCTAGGGGAAAAAAATATAAAAGATGGGAACCCATGTAGAAGACTCATGTTTTGGTGCTTCTTGTGTGTCTCGCAGTTGAAGGTTATTTATAATGGAATGAAAGTAGACATGTTCTCTGAAGGAAAGTTGGAATACTTTGTTATCACAAAGTGTGAAATCTTTTTTTAGATGGAGTAGCCTCCATTTTATTTATCTAAAACAAAGATTTTAAGAATCAGATTAACTAAAAGTACTTATGTAGGTTGATCACTTGGCCTTAAACTTAAGCCAGTTTGCTTTTAAAGCCAATGTCAGATGAGACTGGACCTTAGTGTAGAAAATGTGAGCTAGCACTTAAACTGCTTTTAGGAAATACCCAACTTTCATGCATAGGGCAAAAACTAACAGTTTTGTGTATGGTGGGCTTGCAAATATATACATATTTATCATTTGAAAGCATTTTTTTGCTCCCATTATGCTCAGCATTTAAAAACCCAGCTGAAAATGTTTATTAATAAACTTCCTAAGTGATGTTGAAATGTTTACACTACCCTACTCCAAAATGAGTCAGCTAAATTCCAGTTAATATTTAAAGAGACAGTGTCAACTAAATTAATACTATTATTCAAAGTAAGTTGTGGATCTTGGTCACGCTCTACAAGCTATAGATAGTCTTAATATTTGTATGGTGCCCTTTTACTTACAAAACGGACGGTAAAATGTTTTGGGGAATAATTACCAGGGTTCTGGCCAGGTCCAAATCGGTTAGTCCCCTTCTCCCATCTTCTAATTTTGGTAGTTAATACTTGTTAAAACATCATTTTTTAATAACTCAACTATAAAGTGTATTCTAGTGTAGTAGTTGGGAAAAATGACTGTGACAAGTTACAGCACACAAATTTTCCTTTAGGCAAATTCTCTCATATGTTTTTTGTACATAAGCTTATACGTATTTAAGATGACATGAAAACCCTCCACAGCTTTATTTTAAAATAATTTTTCTTGAATATATATTTTCTCATCCAGTGGAAAACTTATTAATAAATTTAGCACAGCGTTTAAGAAGACTTTTAGAAAAGCAAACCCTTGCTTGCAAACAAATGCTTGCTATGTAAAGCTTTTTCTGGTAACCCAGCATTGAATATTAACCATTACTAAAGGTTATGTATATATATTGACTTATTTTACTATATTGAATTTGAGCTTGGAATGATGGTTATTTTCTGGTATGAGGAAGACAAGCACTTGTTAAAAATAATAGTGCCTTTGGCTGAGAAATCTGGTTCATAATTTGTGCATTGCAGGTTCCTAGGCACTGGCTTTAACATACTCTCAAACCTCAGAGAATATAAAAGGAGTTTCGTAAACCAGCTGACTCTAAATTTTTAAAGAGCTTTCTTGTTGGTGCCAAGGTAGCAGGAAGAGCTACGAGTTCTCTTTTCAGCCTTATATAAAGATGTTTCAGCATTTAAAAAGTATGGATGCTCTGCCTCAGCAAAATTGTCAAATTACTGATGAAGCCCAATAATATGTACAGGTGCTAGTTTTAAGAAAGCTTTATTCATCCAGTTTAAAGAACCACCTATAAATATCAAGAGTCAGTGATTAATTGTGATTAGCCAATTAAGTAAAAGCATTTGAAATGGTCTGCCTGTAGTGCAGCAGAGTCAAAAGTAACTTAAAGGTACCAGTTTCCCAAATTGATTAAAACATAACCCTGAGAGCAGACCTTTTTCATAAATTGAAACCAAGAATAGTGATAGGTGAAAATATCCTAATAATTGATAAAACTTCTTTTTGGGTTTTTTTTTGAGGAGGGTGCTAAAACAGTTTGCCTTTTATAAAGGCAACAAAATATTGATAATTATCTCTGCCCACCCTTTTTTTTTTTTTTTTTGAGACGGAGTCTCGCTCTGTCGCCGGGGCTGGAGTGCAGTGGCCGGGCTGGAGTGCAGTGGCCGGATCTTGGCTCACTGCAAGCTCCGCCTCCTGGGTTAATGCCATTCTCCTGCCTCAGCCTCCCCAGTAGCTGGGACTACAGGTGCCTGCTACCTCGCCCGGCTAGTTTTTTTGTATTTTTTAGTAGAGACGGGGTTTCACCGGGTTAGCCAGGATGGTCTCGATCTCCTGACCTCGTGATCCACCCGTCTCGGCCTCCCAAAGTGCTGGGATTACAGGCTTGAGCCACCGCGCCCGGCCAATCTGCCCACCCTTTTTAATGATTAACAGAATTTGGACTTTTATTAAAACTTGTGTAGAAATTACAGCGGTATACTGATGATTATATTAGACTATATTTTGGTGATAACGCTAATTTCTGAAATTTTGTTTCGTCTGTAGCAGAAAAATATGGCTCAGGAGACTAACCAGACCCCGGGGCCCATGCTGTGTAGCACAGGATGTGGCTTTTATGGAAATCCTAGGACAAATGGAATGTGTTCAGTTTGCTACAAAGAACATCTTCAGAGGCAGCAGAATAGTGGCAGAATGAGCCCAATGGGTAAGTTATTTCCAAGGGAAAACACATTTGAAGAACTGGTGGACAGAAAATATAGAACCAAGAATTGGGGCTGAGAATGCTGAAAGCCCATGGAGAGAACACCTGACAAGAGCTTGAAATTCAAGCAACAGCCCAAGTGCTTGACATGACTGATCAGGAATGAATGACTATCTACAAGCATCTTCTAGCTTTTCAGTTTTCTTTTTTGAGGTTATTTTGTTTCACACTTGTGTTCATTAGATTGACTTTTTAATATTTTTTTGTTTGGACACTCAAGTGTAGGATTACAGCACAGTGAATGCTTATATCACTAACCTAATTAAATGCAAGTATTTGTTACTTACTACATCTTGATACTAAGTGAGTTTTTGTAGTGTTCATTTGTTCCTTACAAATCCTTTTTTTAAATAGGGACAGCTAGTGGTTCCAACAGTCCTACCTCAGATTCTGCATCTGTACAGAGAGCAGACACTAGCTTAAACAACTGTGAAGGTGCTGCTGGCAGCACATCTGAAAAATCAAGGTAAGATTGAACATTTCAGAGTCTTTATGATATTACAAAGAGGAAATCAAGATGTCTGTACTAGTCCAACAATAAGGATGTTAATATATAAGAAGATGCCCTTGGCTTTGCATTGTTGCTGAATTGAGGATTTCATGTTTTTTAATACATGACTCTTAAGTCATTGAGTAAAGATGTATATTACAACCTACTCCTTAACCCCCTCAAGGATACTGTGTTGGAAATGCTGTGCTTTTTTATTTCTTTGTAATTGAGGTTTAGGGATTGTCAAGTGAGACTGTAGACTATTTTATTGGGCCAAACAAAGTGTTTTGGCAGAGCTGCTCTTTTGCCCTTAAACAAGTTACAGGCACAGCTAAAAATCCCTAGTGGGTTGTAGAATATAGTAACCTATACAAAATGCAGCCTCGAGTTGATGAGCCATTTATCAAACTTTTTTCTCAACCATTTATGCTGGGCATCCAGTATTTTTTAAAGTTTAGGTTATCTAGCTCCATTTATTCATTTTGGAAATATTACATAATTTAAAGTTGAACTGACAACTTAATCATTGTCTCAAGAAGTACCCTTAACACCTTTAAAAATTGTTTGCTTGAACTCAAATAGAAATGTGCCTGTGGCTGCCTTGCCTGTAACTCAGCAAATGACAGAAATGAGCATTTCAAGAGAGGACAAAATAACTACCCCGAAAACAGAGGTGTCAGAGCCAGGTATGTCATTTAATACTCGTTCAGTTCTGAATCTGATAGTGCATTCTTTCCTTCCCATTGAAGGACCAAAGAGGAGGGAGAGCTTATAAAATACAGGCCAAGCAAAGAACTACCATCTTTTAAAAGTATCTTGAAGAGTATCTTGAAGTGTAAAATAGTCATATTTATTGTTAGTTTCTTCTCTGCTCATCCCCTACACTATCCTCATGTGCATAATGGGCAAAGTCTGTAATCTGGAGATTGGATGTGTTAAAAAATTGATGAAGTTAAATTTCAAGGTCATAAAGAATAATTTTATAATTACAAGTAGTAACTGTTTAGTTTTGATATTGTCAGCATGTTGTAGAAAACTTTAAGTAAAACAACATATTTGAACATTAAAACTTATTTGAAGTGCAATATTCCTGTCATATATTTTGTGGGAGTTTAAAAGTCAATGTGGAAAGGCATTTTGGTTTTCATGAGACGTGGTGACTTTGGAAACTTTGCTTATATAGCACAACCAGAAGTGCCCTAATGGTGCAAGAAGACTGACTTGAATTACCTGTACTAGGCCCTAGAACAAAAAGATTTCTGTACTTTATGTAATGCACATAGCTTTTTTGATCAATTTGTTCTTTTTTGGCAGAGTGCTGATTAAATGCAATATAAAACTTCTGTCGTGAAAAAATTGTGTCAGTGGTTATACAATCTGCTTTGGAGGCTGGCTTTTGCTAACAGCAGTCAAGTTTGTTTATTGTGTTAATCTTACAAAGTTAAGGCCAAATTCTGAAGTTTGGCAGGTGAATCTATATTTGGCATTCTGAAATGAGCTCCATCCTTAAAAAGCTGACCACAGTAGTGTGCCCATGATACCTTTGGGTTTTTTTTGTTTTTGTTTTTTAAATACAAAATTACTCTGACTTTGGAAGAATAGTCTTGGGTTAGAGCTAGTCTGCATTTATTATTTAGTAGGCATTCTGTGGTTCACTGCTATTTGCCTTTTCTGTATCATTTTCTTCTTCTTTCCCCTTCCCTTGTTTTGGGAGCCACAGTTCATTTTTCAGGTGTGGCCAAAGAAATGGCTGACATTTTCCCTCTACCCCATACAACTATTCCCATAGATTATTCTTTATCCTCATGACATCAGGAAAAACTTTTAACATTGTCACAGTAGCAGTAGGTGGAATGTTGTTCGTTTAGTCTAATATTAGGCTAATTCTCCTGGTAGATTCATTGCTAATGCAATTGAATTATAAATTTGGGCAGAGTTTTAGAGAAAATTGCCGTTAAACCAGCTTGCTGTAGAAGCTTATCTATATGCTAATAGCATTGGTGCTGGCCTATTTGGGCAGTAATTTCAGTATTGCATATATAAATTTGCTATTGTTACCATTTGGATTAATATTAAAACCTGAGTTCATAGAATTTGGGGTGTAGTTGAATTATATGTAAGTAGATGTAAATTTTGGTATTTTGTTTAAAGAACTAGTGGCAGTGTGGGCTTTAGTATAGTAAACTGCTATTTTTTGTTCATTGTGAGAAATTTTACTGATGACATGTGTACCCTGAAACTTAAAGCACTTTTTAGGTGGAGGAACGGTGGGACTCTTTGTAGAAGCTATCTCTGTCCAAAGTGGATGCACATTTTAAATAAGATTCTTGTTCTGCCTGTGGAATCCTTAATAGTTTAAAATCAGAACTTCTGGAGTAGTTTCTAAAGACTATGTTTGCCGATCTTTTATAAAAGCAAGCTTTAAAAAAAATCTTTC
>NW_016823670.1:416487-419568 GCF_001698545.2 Rhinopithecus bieti
ATTTTTTTTAAAGTTTTTTTTTTTTTTTTTTTTTTTTTTTTTTTTTTTTGAGACAGAGTCTGGCTCTGGTGCCCAGGCTGGAGTGCAGTGGCGCGATCTCAGCTCACTGCAAGCTCTGCCTCCCGGGTCCACTCCATTCTCCTGCCTCTGCCTCCCAAGTAGCTGGGACCACAGGCTCCCGCCACCTCGCCCAACTAATTTTTTGTATATTTAGTAGAGACGGGGTTTCACCATGTTAGCCAGGATGGTCTCGATCTTCTGACCTCGTGATCCGCCTGCCTCGGCCTCCCAAAGTGCTGGGATTACAGGCGTGAGCCACCGCGCCCGGCCTTAAAGTTTGTATTTTCAAGGAAGTCTTCTAAACATTTTTATCAAGAATCTTCCTGGTTTTCTTACATACTTCCTTTTTTGACTGAATGTTAGCCAGTGAATGCTTGACAAATTTTGTTTTTGTCCTTTTCAGTTGTCACTCAACCCAGTCCATCAGTTTCTCAGCCCAGTACTTCTCAGAGTGAAGAAAAGCTCCTGAATTGCCCAAACCAAAGAAAACAGATGTTTCATGTGCAGAAAGAAAGTTGGTCTTACAGGTATTACAAAACAAAAGACAATGTATGTTTTACTTCCTGCAGTTAGCAAGGAGCTTTTGGTCACTCCCTAAGAGTGGTAGGTCTTACACATGCGCACACACATACACACACGCCTGACTAGCTGTAATCTAGGAAAGGTGGGGGAGGTGATATTGGGGTGGAAAGAAGTTGGATTTTGCTTCCATTTGCCTCCTAATCATATGAAACTATTAACTCAGTCCCTCTTACTTTCTTTTATTAGATTGGTAAGTTTTTGTATACCTAGGGAAAATGTTACTGAACTAACAGTAAGCGCCACCTACTTTGAGCTATGCAGAGAATGTTCTAGATGCTTTTTTCTTGTCTCCTTTAAATCTCAGACCTTGATGGTTGTTTTCACTTGAGGAAACATAACTTAAGATATGGTAGGACTGTGTTTTGAATCCAAGTTAGCCTAACTCCAGAGCCTGTGTGAATTTTATCCTGTTTTGCATCTACAGTAGTCGATAGAGGGAGAACACCTGGTAGAGATTAGCTGGCAGATAGCCCATTTTGTTTTCTCCACGTGATTTGGCTTACCAAACACTTCCCTATTGCCCTTGCAAGGAAAGACTGAACATAGTTATTTTAATTTCTCTCCGTGTCAGAGGAAGTTAGAAGTTCCTTTTCCAGGTTAACATGATAGACTCTTCAGGAGTTGACTGAGTCTTATCACCAGGAAGTGGAAGAAAGGAGTTCACTGTCTTTTATGTTACAAAGCAATGAAAATCTTTTTTTTTTTTTTCTTTTAATTGGCTCAAGTTCTCAAGTGACTCTACTTCTTCGTTTGTACAGGGTTTGACTGCCGGTGTGGAAATTTGTTTTGTGGACTTCACCGTTACTCTGACAAGCACAACTGTCCATATGACTACAAAGCAGAAGCTGCAGCAAAAATCAGAAAAGAGAATCCAGTTGTTGTGGCTGAAAAAATTCAGAGAATATAAATTACTTCTTGTGAAGAGACTGAAACTTTGTTTTTATTTTAATATATCGTAGGAAAACATTAAAGAGCAGATGCATGGCCATTTTTCTTTGATGTTCTCCAGAGTTTTACTTTACACTTGTCTGTCTTATAATTGATATTTTAGGATGTTTGGGTGTTTGTTACAGGCAGAATTGGATAGATACAGCCCTACAAATGTATATGCCCTCCCCTGAAAAAAATTGGATGAAAATCTGCACAGCAAAGTGAAACACACAGATGATAGGAACAAAATATAGTTCCCATGTGCCAAACAAAATAAATCTGCATGTTTGCAGCATATCTGCCTTTTGGGAATGTAATCAAGGTATAATCTTTGGCTAGTGTTATGTGCCTGTATTTTTTTAAAATGGTACACCAGAAAAGGACTGGCAGTCTACTTCTACCATAGTTAAACTCCACCCTCTTTAATTTTACAATATGTTCTTTGGAAGCAGGAAGAAATGCTCATAAAGAGGATCAGACCTTCCTTCCCGTGAAACCAGTTTGGCGCCATATATAAGCCTGGTTAAATTGGTCATCTAAAGCTGTCAAATAAGACATTCTGTGAAAGGTAAACATCGAAACTGGTTATAAGTAAAACCATCAAGCCAACAACAGGGTCTTGAGATAATCTTTGAAGCTTATTGTGCTGGCCTGC
Organism: Rhinopithecus bieti; assembly: GCF_001698545.2. Lineage (NCBI taxonomy): Eukaryota > Metazoa > Chordata > Mammalia > Primates > Cercopithecidae > Rhinopithecus > Rhinopithecus bieti. Next base: position 418,715 of record NW_016823670.1, read on the forward strand.
ACCAGAAGATGTCTGCATTACTCATTGCTAAAATGTGTAGCACAGAACTGCACTAGAATTAATTTGTTTACAAGAAGAAATTTAAGCTCTACGTTTGGTTTTCACATACAGCAGCTCTATTGAATAACATGCATCTGAATTTTAAGTTGCAAAGGTATCTGAATAGTTAATTTTCATGTGCATCTTTTGTCGAATGTTTTGGTTCAAGAAAGAATGTTTAAAGCTTTTAAAAGACTTCAGTTCTTAATGTAACTGTACCCTTCTGCATGGAAAATCATAACCAACATGGCTGCAGTAGACTTCTTAGTGGTATCCAGCACCACTTGCAGAGGGCTGCTTTATCATATTGTACTTGGGTGTAGGACTCTAGTGTTCTTGGGTGTATTGCATGGGCTGCATTATCTACAGCATTGTACAATAACAACTAGAAAAGGCAGTATACTTCACTGATGCTTGTCTGGTAATATCACTTCTGTGTTATAATGGAAGGTTTTTTGTGATGTATGAAACTTGTGTTTTTTATATATAAATGAGTATAGTTAGTGTTGTGGTAATGCCTGTTTTCATCTGTAAATAGTTAAGTATGTACACGAGGCACTACTTCTGATTTATTGCAGTGTTCAGTCCTAGTTTTTACTTTTAAAGCATTCAGTTTTGCTTTCAATTTTATGTACCTTAGTTCTGAGTTAGACCTGCAGATGTGTACAGATAGTTCATATTTATGTATTGCACATAATCATGCTATTCAGCATTGATGCTATATTGTATTATGTAAATAATAAAAGCCATGTACAGAGGGAAACTTCACTTGTTCATTGGGTTTTTAAGCCATAGTTGGAGTCCTAAAGGGGGAA
>NW_016823670.1:421535-425697 GCF_001698545.2 Rhinopithecus bieti
GCCTGTTTTCATCTGTAAATAGTTAAGTATGTACACGAGGCACTACTTCTGATTTATTGCAGTGTTCAGTCCTAGTTTTACTTTTAAAGCATTCAGTTTTGCTTTCAATTTTATGTACCTTAGTTCTGAGTTAGACCTGCAGATGTGTACAGATAGTTCATATTTATGTATTGCACATAATCATGCTATTCAGCATTGATGCTATATTGTATTATGTAAATAATAAAAGCCATGTACAGAGGGAAACTTCACTTGTTCATTGGGTTTTAAGCCATAGTTGGAGTCCTAAAGGGGAAATTAGAAAATGTTACTTTGCATGGCTATACTGTAAATTTTTTTTTCTTTGCCATCCCTGAACTTGTTGAAATGAAACGAGATACTAGAAGCATTTTCAGGTATGGTACTTTATTTCTGAAGTATTCAATAGGCACCATTGGGATTAAAACCGTCTTAAAATTTGAGGAAAAAGAAATGAAATTTGAACAATTGGGGCCTATCCCCCTTCTCCATGTTGTAAAAGATGACGTTTTATGATAATTCTGAAGAAAGTAGGTATTTTGTTTACAAAAACACTTGTTTCATTTCTGTTTTACGTTTAGCTCTAATACAGGGATGCACCCATGGACACGGTCTTTGCAGAGTTTATGCCAGATCATAAAGAACAAGGGGTGACAGGTACATGTTAACTTTGACTGGGGTAAATGAATACCAGAGTGCAACTGTTGCTTCTGTGTGATGAAGTTTGGGATGGAAATACCCTAGTTTTTATCTGTCAGTTCTTCGCATGCTGCTACTTCTGCTTCAAGTTGGGGAGGTACATGTGTATGTCAAAGTTCCTATACTGACATAGGGTAGTATTTCTCTTGAGTATGAAAAGTCATAATTGAGTTGAAAATCTAGAAGTTGAAGATTTAGAAGGGGAACTTAATTTTTCAAGTTCAAAATGAAGTCAGAATGTTACATAGAAGTTTAAGATGAGCCCTCAGACTCCATCGCTCTGAAGGTCTGAGTAGTAGCAAGAGATAGGCAGTTCTTTCTGTTTTCGCTCTTGTTGCCCAGGCTGGAGTGCAATAGTGTAATACTGGCTCACTGCAACCTCTCCCTCCTGGGTTCAAGCGATTCTCCTGCCTCAGCCTCCCAAGTAGTTGGGATCACAGGCACCTGCCACCACACCTGGCTAATTTCTGTATTTTTAGTAGGATGAGTTTCTCCATGTTGATCAGGCTGGTCTCGAACTACTGACCTCAGGTGATCTGCCTGGCTGTACCTCCCAAAGTGCTAGCATTACAGGCATGAGACACTGCGCCCGGTGGATCAGTAGTTTTGTTTTGTTTTTCACAACAAACATTAAAACGGATGAGAACAGGGTTGTCTGTTGACCGAGAAGAAAGGGAATCAGTGTGTAAGGCGCTTGAGAGGGTTCTTGCATTCAAACCTGAATGCAAGGCCATGAAGTCCTTTGAAATGTACAGATATTAAGCACTTTAATATACCATGTTTCCTTTACATAAGCAGACAAATCTTTACACCCCCACGACCTGAAGTTTTGTTAAGCTATGTCCACATGAATTTGCAGTATAAATGGGCGAGTCCTTTTTAAAAACCTCATCTTCAGTGTGCCTGATCTGTAAAACTAGAGCCTCAGGTGTGATCCTAGGTAGGCTTCCCACAACGTGGATCAGTTTGCAAGGGAAAGCTGTTACTGAGCAGTATGGCATAGTGATTAAGATGAGGGATCCTGGAATCAGCCCGTGATTTTGGGCAAGTTATTTTAGGTCCACTTTGGGCTGCTTCATCTCTTAAAGGAGGACAGCAACCACCTACTTCAGGAATATGAAGGTGATAACACTTAAAACTGTGCCTGGCACATTGTATTTGCTATTGTCTTAATGTCCTGGAATAATGGTTTCTATAACTTGGGAAGAAAACTGTTTGAGAACAAGATTGGTTACATCAAGTTGTATAGTGAAAAGATCTGTTATTTAAACTTGCAGTTTAAAGTCGTTAGAATCATTCTTTTCCATAAGGCTTTCTTTGCGAGAGATCTGCATTAAATAAAGTTGCTAGCAAATAACTTAATTTGGGCAAATAATCTAATAGCAAGATGATAAGCATACTATTACTGTATTTTGGGAGTTGGTAATACATTCACATGGATTTATCAATACACATTGAGAAGCAAAGCCTCTCAAGCTGTCCCAGATCCTCCATTCCAAAGGCACACATACATTTTAGGTAACTCATAGTTTAGTTTAGAAAGGTTAATCTCTTCCATATCATGTAAATATTTGAATATGTACAAAGACTTAATTTGACTCTTGTCCGTTTTTGTTTTTTTGAGAGGGAGCCTCGCCCTGTCACCCAGGCTGGAGTAGAGTGGTACGATCTCGGCTCACTGCAAGCTCCGCCTCCTGGGTTCACGCCATTCTCCTGCCTCAGCCTCCCGAGTAGTTGGGACTACAGGTGCCCGCCACCATGCCCGGCTAATTTATTTTTTATTTTTTGTATTTTTAGTAGAGACGGGGTTTCACTGTGTTAGCCAGGATGGGCTCGATCTCCTGACCTCGTGATCTGCCCGCCTCCACCTCCCAAAGTGCTGGGATTACAGGTGTGAGCCACCACGCCTGGCCAACTCTTGTCTGTTTGAATGCAAAGTTCTCAATAGTGGTTTTTGTCTATAAGTATTAGCTTATAATTTTGGACAGTGATGGGTATGGTTGCTGGTTGATGAGCAATAAGATTATGTAGCCTTAAACTACCTATAAGAGTTTCCATGGGTGAGGCAAAAGGCTGTTAACAAAAAGAAACTGGAAATACAGTTTCCCTTGTTTGTACAACCTGCTTTAAAAACAAGTGTACATGTACAACAGAATACAAAAGTGCCATTTAAAATTATAGCTATTTCCATGCACAAGTGCTGTTTTTATATTTCTATGAAAGCAAAGACTGTTTCTGTGTTTTGTTCCAGGGTATTTCTGTTACAGCCGTAGAAGTTAATACTGTGTTGTGCCATAAATGTAAGACTCCATTTTGTCTGCAACTGCTAAGTGCCACTTTCCTTTTATTATGGGTAGGGATGTTGCTAAGGATACTTCAGTAGTTAACAGCAAGATGAAATAAGTTACAGATTATTTTCTAGTTGGCTAATCCGTGTTGACTATATTTTTTATGATCATTTTTATTGACACCACAGAACCTCAGACTGTATATATTGATAATGTAACCAAAGCTGCTCAGGAATTGGGGTAATTTTTCAGTCAACTCAGAAGTTAACAGGAAATGCTTATTACGCGTTCTTAAATTTTAGATTAGTGCAAGAACTATTAACAAAACATTAAGCACTTACCTTGTAGAGCTCAGGCATCCGCCAGGAAAAAAAAATATATACAAATAGCCTAATGACCTCATCTTGAATACTTGTGTCTGGGTAAATTTTTCAGACTAATCTTGTGAATATAGTCCAGGAGAAATTTAAAATGTTGGCTGGTCCTTGCTATGTAATATGCTTCTGCCCGTCACTAAAAATGTATTCAAACATGCAAACAATGCCAGTTAACAAATATGATTTAGATTTTCTCTTGTGTGGTATTCATCTACTATTATAGAGCCTCAAGCATTTCTCTAAAGAAAACTCTTACACATCTTGGTGTTGTGGTTTCATGTCCACCCTAATTATTGAGAAAAGTTCTTCCTTAGTAGGGTCATTTTTCCTGAGGAACCCCTCCCATAGATTTATCCCATAGTAGGCCTTATAAATAATATCCACATACTAAAATTATTTGGCTTCTAATGTTAAGTTTTACACTAATTGATATTATAAAACGAACTCTACAGTCAAATGTTGTAATATTTAAATAAGAATAATCTGCCATCCGGCCGGGCGCGGTGGCTCAAACCTGTAATCCCAGCACTTTGGGAGGCCGAGGCGGGTGGATCACGAGGTCAGGAGATCGAGACCCTCCTGGCTAACACGGTGAAACCCTGTCTCTACTAAAAATAGAAAAAAAACTAGCCGGGCGCGGTGGTGAGCACCTGTAGTCCCCGCTACTCGGCGGCTGAGGCGGGAGAATGGCGGGAACCCGGGAGGCGGAGCTTGCAGTGAGCCGAGATCGCGCCACTGCACTCCAGCCTGGGCGACACAGCGAGACTCCGTCTCAAAAAA
>NW_016823670.1:426130-460972 GCF_001698545.2 Rhinopithecus bieti
AAAAAAAAAAAAAAAAAAAAAAAGAAAACAGATGTAACCATTATGTGACTCAATACAAAGAAGAAGATTACACTGGTAAAAAATACTAAGTTAAAAAAAAAGAAAACACCTAGTAAAAAATACTAAAAGGATTACATTAGTGAAGATTCAGGGCGTGAAGGTGTGAAGTAAAAGGAGAGAAGATTAACAGAATAGGTTTTCCTTTATTTGATCTTAAAGGGATCTATCTTCCATGGTGACTAATTCTCCTATTTTGGTGAAACTTTTCAGGTCGATGGATTTAACAAGAGTAGTATAAATCCAAAATTTTCCATTTTAAGGTCATGATTTTATTTTTTTACTCTGTGGTTCTTAAATACAATTTACTTCATTTTATATAACACCTGCCAAGAACAGCCTAATAAAATTAAACAAGATCTGGTTTAGGTTTAACAAAATTAGAATGTGTTTAACAAAACCTAGAAATGATGTGAATTTGCTCCTAGGAAGCACTGAAAGCATGTGAAAGGCATAGCACTCCAATCCAGCAGTTTATTTTATTTGTGCTTTTTAATAATTGCTGTTTTAAATTCTCTAAGGAGTTGATAACACATAGTCGTTTCTATTTGGCTTTGAAGTGACCCAAGTATATGTATGTGATTTGTTTTATAAAACAACCACAAAATAGAGTCTTTCTATGAACATATGCAGAGTGATCAGAAAGTCTTCCCATTCTCTAGGCCAGAAACATCATGAATGCTCTCATATCTGACTAAATGCTGACTAAGACATCTCAAACTCTACCTTTTGTCCAAACTAGAGGAGTTTTGACAATTTTCTGGACTGGGGAGGTATTTTCGAAGATCTCTATTAAATTTTAGGAATCAGAAGGGAATCTAGGAAAATTGCTTATTTGATTTACAAACTGATAAACTGAGAACCTATCATATTGAAAATGATTAAATACTCTATAAAATCAGTAGTTTACCAAAAATAGAAAACGTTTAATTACTTTTTATTTATTTATTTATTTAGAGATAGTCTTACTCTGCCACCTAGGCTGGAGTGCAGCGGCACGATCTCGGGTCACTGCAACCTCCACCTCCTGGGTTCAAGTGATTCTCCTGCCTCACTCAGCCTCCTGAGTAGCTGGGATTACAGGCATGGACCACCGTGCCCAGCTAATTTTTCTATTTTCAGTAGAGATGGGGTTTCACTATGTTGGCCAGGCTGGTCTCAAACTCCTGACCTCTGTTTATCCACCTCTGCCTCCCAAAGTGCTGGGATTTCAGATGTGAGCCACCGCACCCGGCCTTAATTACTTATTTAGAATGCTGTCTACCAATGGTTCTTGTGCCAACAGCTGTGCTTTAAATTCCCTACCAGTGCCTTCCAATATAATTTTGTTTTTTGTGGTTTTTTTTTGAGATGGAGTTTCACCTTTGTTGCCCAGGCTGTAGTGCAATGGCATGATCTCGGCTCACTGCAACCTCCGCCTCCTGGGTTCAAGCAATTCTCCTGCCTCAGCCTCCCAAGAAGCTGGGATTACAGGCTTGTGCCACCACACCTGGCTAATTTTGTATTTTTAGTAGAGACAGAGTTTCTCCATGTTGGCCAGGCTGGTTTCAAACTCCTGATCTCAAGCGATCTGCCTCCCTAGGCCTCCCAAAGTGCTGGGATTACAGGCGTGAGCCACTGCGCCCGGCCTCCAATAAAATTTAATGTAGGCCAACATGTAATTTTAAAATTTCTTTTTTTTTTTTTTTTTTTTTTTTTTTTTGAGACGGAGTCTCGCTCTGCCACCCAGGCTGGAGTGCAGTGGCTGGATCTCAGCTCACTGCAACCTCCGCCTCCCAGGTTCAAGCAATTCTCCTGCCTCAGCCTCCGAGTCCAGGTTTAAGCAATTCTCCTGCCTCAGCCTCCAAGTAGCTGAAACTACAGGCATGTGCCACCACATCTGGCTAATTTTGTATTTTTAGTAGACACGGGATTTCTCCATGTTGGTTAGGCTGATTTTGAACCCCCGACTTCTGGTGATCCACCCGCCTCTGCCTCCCAAAGTGCTGGGTTTACAGGCGTGAGTCACCGCGCCCGGCAAGTGGTATACATTTTTTTTTTTTTTTTTTGAGACAAAGTCTGGCTTTGTGTCCCAGGCTGGAACGCAGTGGCGCGATCTCGGCTCACTGCAACCTTTGCCTCCCGGGTTCGCACCATTCTCCTGCCTCAGCCTCTCAAGTAGCTGGGACTACAGGCGCCCGCTACCACGCCCAGCTGATTTTTTGTATTTTTTAGTAGAAACGGGGTTTCACCATGTTCACCAGGATGGTCTCGATCTCCTGACCTTGTGATCTGCCCGCCTCAGCCTCCCAAAGTGCTGGGATTACAGACGTGAGTCACCGCCTCCGGCAAGTGGTACACATTTTTAAAGCTAAAGATCAAGAGCTGGATTTTAAAATGAGCTAGATGTATGCTACTTAGTAGAAATAAAATGAAACAGGCCTGTTAAAGCTGTTACAAGAGGATTCTCCTGGTTTACATCTGTGGGAAGCTACAGTATCTTCTGGGAAGCCATTGAGAACTGAGATGAGCAAACACATTCCTGTATTTGACACTGGGCATCTTCCTAAGGCCTAGGTGTGCCACATGTGAGCAGGATAAGTGAGGCATTCATAGTTTCAGCTTTCAAGGAGATCATAAGCTAGCCCGATAGACAAAAATAATCTTCTGAATTACTAAATTGGTCGTGTTAATTTTATAAAGAACTGAAGAAGTAAATTCCATTGGAATTTCATGAAGATCAGTGGTCAGAATTTCAAAATTAATGTTGGATATTATTAGGTATAGATCATTACTTGAAGCTTCTTCTACCAGGGAAAACACACCTTACAAAATTTGTAACCATCGTAGGTGGAGAGTAAAGTTTTCCTTCTAGGGTGGGAAAGTAAAGGAGTAGATGGTGGTTAGATACTGGCTTTGAAGTTTGTGACTCAAAAACTGTGTGACTCTGGGAAAGTTACTTACTCTTGAGTATCTTATTGCATTCATCTATGCAGACTTTAAGAATTAAAATGATTATATATATATATATATACACATTTAGTCATGGTAAGCACATTGTGAGGGCTTAATAGAGATTCAGTGTTTTAAAATTGGTTTCAGGGCCGGGCACAGTGGCTCACACCTGTAGTCCCAGCACTTTGGGAGGCCGAGGCGGACGGATAACGAGGTCAGGAGATCGAGGCCATCCTAGCTAACATGGTGAAACCCCCATCTCTACTAAAAAAAAAAATACAAAAAATTAGCTGGGTGTGGTGGCTGGCACCTGTAGCTCCTAGCTACTCAGAGGGAAGCTGAGGCAGGAGAATGGTGTGAATCCGGGAGGCAGAGATTGCAGTGAGCCGAGATGGAGTCGCTGCACTCCAGCTTGGGCGAGAGAGAGAGACTCCATCTCAAAACAAACAAACAAAAAATTAGTTTCAACACAACTAATTACCTCTGCAAAAGGTTATATTCACAGATGTATAAGAGGCTAGATTCTGATCTATGGAGTGTAACAATTGGTCACTTTTTAATCAACTGAAATTCATTTGGTAGAATGGAAATGAAATTCCACCACTAGTTTCCCTGCGAGGCTGACGGGTCAAGCTGGGGTCCGTAAGTCCCTGAAATTGCATGCAAAATTTGGTGTCTGTGTTTCTTGGTAGAATTTTTAAAGAGTTCCATGACTCAAAGACCCACCATCTAAATGGCCTTCCTGTGAAGATACTTGAGCACCTTAAGAGAGAAATACATGTTACACAAGCCAAGAATACCAAATCTGCTTTGCTTCTCTAAGACAGTATCAGAAAAAAATGAAATACCTTTTCTCTTCTTTTTAGAGTCAACAACAATGGTTCCATTAACTGATGGAGAAAACAAATGCCTCTTATTAGAGGCAACAACGATAGTTCCATGAACTGATGGAGAAAATGAATTGGTGGGTCACAAATGTAGTCCTCTGCTTGGTCCTTTTAAAAATAACCTTGCCTTGCTATTTAGTTTGCTTTTTCCTGATATTTCTCTCCCACTCCTCTCAAACTCAGATCAGGGTCTTAAGATATCATACTTTACATGATGCATGTGTTCGTAAGCCAAGAAATACGAATTTCAAGTGTGTCATCTTACATAGTAATTGTCTCAATCATGTAAGTCCAGATATTTTCTTATAGTCCTAGCTGATTCATCAGGGTACTGTTCTGAGTAATGGAGAGAAACTAAACCATCTATAACCTACTATTTCCAAGGCTAAAATAATAGAGAAGTTCAAATTTAGTCTGAGTCTGTTCAGGACAACAGCACTTGTTTATTACTAAGTGTTCCCTCTTTTGCTGTATACTTTCTCCCTGAACTTGTACCCTAGTTTGCTGTTGCTGGAGGGATGCCTTAGAATCAGTCTTTGAAACTCTTCTAATGTTTATAATCCCTCCCAATCCATTGGATCCACATATTGAAAATGGATGAGATTTTCCTAAATCATGCTTAGAAAGGTAGCCCAAATCTTTTAGCATTCTCCAAAATCAACTGGAGAGTTAAAAACAAACAAACACACACATACACATATTTGGATCTCAATTCATTCCCATTGAATCAGAATGTATGGGACAATATTTTTGACAGCTCTCCCTAAGTGCCTCTGTTAATTAGAATATACTTCTAGGCCACGCGTGGTGGCTCATCTCTGTAATCCCAGCACTTTGGGAGGCTGAGGCAGGCAAATCATCTGAGGTCAGGAGTTTGAGACTAGCCTGACCAAAATGGAGAAACCCCGCCTCCACTAAAAAATACAAAATTAGCCAGATATGGTGGCGCTGCCTGTAATCCCAGCTACTCAGGAGGCTGAGGCAGGAGAATCGCTTGAACCCAGGAGGCAGAGGTTGCAGTGAGCCAAGATTGCACTATTGCACTCCAGCCTGGGCAACAAGAGTGAAACTCCGTCTCAAAAAAAAAAAAAGAATATACTTCTCCTGGCTGGGCATGGTGGCTCATGCCTGTAATCCCAGCACTTTGGGAGGACGAGGCAGGCAGATCATTTGAGGTCAGCAGTTTGAGACCAGCCTGGCCAACATGGTGAAAACCCATCTCTACTAAAAATACAAAAATTAGCCAGGTGTAGTGGCTGGTGCCTGTTATCCCAGCTACTCAGGAGGTTGAGGCAGGAGAATCGCTTGAACATGGGAGGCAGAGGTTACAGTGAGCCAAGATCGCGCCACTGCACTCACTAGGCCCATACAATAAAAAGAGGTAAATTTGGACAGTCCAGTGGCTCATTTATGTGAACTGTCATAAGCATAGTTTTCTGTATCTATGAATTAGCCCCATTTTAAAGTACAAGCATATATAGTCTCATTAAAACTTAGTTTGTTGTTTTCTATCCATGGGTCACATCAGAGGTGGGTTTTTGTGTGTGTGTGTTTTTGTTTGCTTTGTTTGTTTGTTTGTTTGTTTGTTTGTTTGTTTGTTTTGAGACAGGGTCTCACTCTGTCACCCAGGCTGGAGCATAATGGCGCAATCTCGGCTCACTGCAACCTCTGCCTCCTGGGCTCAAGTGATTCTCATGCCTCAGCCTCCTGAGTAGCTGAGATTACAGGTGCGTGCCACCAGGCCCAGCTAAGTTTTGTATTTTTAGTAGAGATGAGGTTTCGCCAGGTTAGCCAGGCTGGTCTTGAATTCCTGGCCTCAAGTGATCCACCTGCCTCGACCACAGTGCTGGGATTACAGGCATGAGCAATGGTACCCGGCCACATTATTTTGCAAAATGCTGTAGTAGAAGCAAACCCATCTCTATTTTAATCCTATGGTTCCTCAATATATAGCTCAGATCTTTCACCTGGAAAATCCTTGCAAAAAGAAACCACTTAATCACATTATTCTTTGGAGTTCCATGAAACTGAATGATAAAACTGAAACTCAAATGGGTACCACTCATTTTATCTTCTGTTCATTGATACTATTTATTTGCCACCTTTGAAGGACTATTTAAACTATTTAAAGCCATAGTCACACTTCCTCTGCTCTGAAGAAGGGCTAAGGAAAGGCAGTGGGAATAAAGAATTCTTTTTCTACTGCATTGTATGAGTTGTCTAGAAAAGTTGAGTAAGAACCTAGGACAAGGAAATCAGACAGCTCCCAGCATACCTATTGTCAGAGTTCCCTAGCACAACTTCAGAATTGTATTCAAAAGTATTTTCACAACAGTAGGCACCCACTTAATTAAATACAAGCACATAATCAAATATATATATGCACACATATTATGCACACATATATATATGTGTGCATACATATATATAGTTATCACCAAAATATATATATGTAGTTATCACCAAGATCTTAGCTTCATTTCTCTAAATGCAAACCAGGGCCATCTGAGCATACATTAAGAAATACACAAGAGGCCGGGCGCAGTGGCTCAATCCTGTAATCCCAGCACTTTGGGAGGCCGAGATGGGCGGATCACGAGGTCAGGAGATCGAGACCATCCTGGCTAACACGGTGAAACCTCGTCTCTACTAAAATAATACACAAAAACTAGCCGGGCGAGGTGGCGGGCGCCTGTAGTCCCAGCTACTCCGGAGGCTGAGGCGGGAGAATGGCATAAACCCGGGAGGCGGAGCTTGCAGTGAGCTGAGATCCGGCCACTGCACTCCAGCCTGGGCGACAGAGCGAGATTCTCGTCTCAAAAAAAAAAAAAAAAAAAGAAAAAAGAAATACACAAGAGTTATTGGAATGGCCTTTTGATCCCAAGAGATATGGCACAGAGACATTTAGAGAAGTGTGCCACATGATCTTCTCAGGAACATGGGAAAGGCACCAGGACCGGAGGGAGGCAGAGGTTTGGGCACCTTTGAGTAACTGTATCTCAAAGAGAAATGTAGTAGAAAAAACCAAGGACCTTGAAATTAGATAGATCTGGGCTGAAGTCTTTGTTTCAATTCTAATAGCTATGTATTTGGGGGCAAGTTATTTAATCCTTTTATTTCTTCAATAGGAAAGTGTGCCTCACAAGAAAACTTTACAGTGTTCTTTCCAGTTCAATGAAATAACATCCAAAGAGCTGAGCACAGTATTTAGCACAGAGTCAATGCTGCTGGTCAAAACTGTTCACACACTTTTTTTGCTTTCTCATCTTCACTCTGCCCTCCCTGGCCCAAGTTATCTCCATCAAGTTAACGAAGACCTGAGCTGGAAAGGAGTGGAAGAGATGTTAAAGCCACGCTCTCACTGATTATTGAATAAACAGGATGGTTCATCTCCCTCCTATGGAAGAGAAAGGGCTATTGATATTAAACTCTAGAAATGAGTTGAAAATCATTGAAATGAACTCTGGAAATGCAGCCCCTCTGATTAATACTTATCTGAGTGAGATTACCTGTTTTGCAATAACACGTCATTGGTTGCAACCCAAGATGGTAGAGTTAGGGGATCTAGGGGAGCTGCAAAGTTAGGTCAGTAATAAACACTTAGAAAGCCATGAATTACACAGTCATGGAGTCAGGACCCCATTATAATATCATAGTGGTTCTTCTGCAATCAGCTGACAATGATCTAGTCTCACGTTCAGCAGATGCCACAAAAAAGGACAATTCCAAAAGTAGTCAGGTAATTATCAGCATTATTTGTTTGTTTCCCAGCATTTACACAGAGGTTTTCTGACAGTTTCAGTTCCTCATGAATGATTTCTAATAAGGGGTTGCTATCGTCTCAATGCTGGTGACTCCCACAAATTCATATGTTGAAATCTGACTGTCAAAGTGATAGTGTTAGGAGATAGAGAATTTCGGAGGTGATGAGGACATAAGGGCTGAGTCCTCATGAACTGGATTAGTGCCCTTATAAAAGAGGTTCCAGAGAGCTGCCTTACCTCTTCCACCATGTAAGGCTACAGTGAGAAGATGGCCCTCACCAAACCCCAAATCTTCTGAGGCCTGGATCTTGAACTTCCCAGCCTCTAGAACAGTGAGAAATAAATTTTTGTTGTGAATGAGCAACCCAGCTTATGGCATTTTGTTAAGACAGCCTGAACAGACTAAGACAGAGGTATTCTGAGCTGGACATCCCATCTCAAACACAAAACAACTGTCTTGTTTGGCCTCAAAAACCAACCTGCATCATGAATAATTATTTTTTATTTGCCCTTGTTTTCCTGATATGAATTGATTTCCAAAATTATCAACTGTTACACACTTTTAGCTTGTAGCAACATTCTAAATCATAAAAGTGTTAATAAACACATCAATAATTTTCCCTTAATACTGAGGATAAACAAATAGGATGTTTCCTGTATCATAGTTTGTATGATATCAGTAATATACTTAATGTCTCAAAAGATTATAGTTAGGCAATAGACAATTATTGAATTGAAGTGGATTATTTGACTATTAGAGGAAGAATAAGAAGTAGTCATGCATAACACAATCTTTCATATTCTTTTTTGGGGTTGGGAATTCTAAAAGACAAAATGCTTTTCCACAGTTGAATTCAAATATATGTAATTACATGTCTTTCACTTTCAGTAGTTTATAAGCTCCTTGCACCTTCTTTGAATCACCAATGTCTAACAGTGCCTTGCACAAAGTAAGACCCTAAATATGACATCTCTCTCACTTAAAGACCAGATTCTTTGTAAGTGGAGCACAAATTTCCTAGGACTCTGTAATAAATTGCCACAGGATGGGTTCCTTAAAACAACTGAAATTTATTCTCTCACAGTTCTGGAGGCTAGAAGTTTGAAATCAAGGTGTTGGCCACACCTATAATCCCAGCACTTTGAAAGAGAGAAGTGGGAGAATCATTTGAACCCAGGAGTTTGAGACCAGCCTGGGCAAAATGGCAAGACCCCCCCTCTATAAAAGAAAAGAAAAGAAAAAGAAAATCAAGGTGTCAGCAGTGTAGGTTCCTTCTGAAGGCTCTAAGAAAAAATTCATTTCATGCCTCTCTCCTAATTTCTTATGGGTGCCAGCAAACCTTAAAGTTCTTTGGTTTGCAGCTACATATCTTCAGTCTCTGCCTCTGTCTTCATGGCCTTCTTCCGGTGAGTCTGTGTGTCTCCACATCCAAATCTCCATCTTCTTTCTCTCAGTAAGACAATAGTCATTAGATTTAGAGCGCACCTTGTTCTAGTGTAACCTCACCTTAATTTGATTATCTCTGCGATCCTATTTCCAAATAAAGTCACATTCACAGGTACTGGCAATTAGGGATCCAGTATATCTTTCTGGGAAATTCGATTTAACCAACTACATTAAGGACACAACAAGAACTAGAAAGTGTGGCCAAAGAATCTTGCTTTAACTATTAAAATACTATGCAGAAAGAACAATTTTGTTGACTATAATTCTATAATTCAGGTATGCTTTTACATGAATATTAGTTGCAAAGATTTTAGCCACAGATAAAAACTTTATCAATGTGCACCATTTCTTTGATATGACAGATTCAATAAAGGAATAAATAGCTCTCTTTGAGAAGTACCATTATGATCACAAAAACATTTAGTTTACCATGGTTGGGAAATACTGACATTGATTTTACATGTTGATACATACTATGAAACATTCAGAGGAAAAGATCTCTGGTTATGCAAAAGAAACAATGCTAAGTGCTTGCTATTCACAAAGATTGTCTTCTTGACAAAACTCTAGCCAGCCCCTTTGAGCTCTTTTTCAACAGGGCCCACCCTTGGGCCTGTCCTCAAGAGCCTGACTTTAGCAAGAATTCTGCTAAGCTAGTTTAGCCATGATCCCTCATCCTTGGTATCTGATCACTCTTAATTTCTGACCACATTCATCTCTCACCATCCCCCAGGTGATTTCTGGTCACCCTAGCAAGAACCCTTCTTCTTGGTTAGCTAGAATCCCCTCTTACCTCTGATGTTTCCTCTTAGTAACCATTCCTTTTATTTCTTTTTCCATCCAACGACTCCTCCACTGCGCTTCTTGGCTGTACATTTCCACTTTTCCTTGTTGTATACAGAGTTGAGTCCAATCCCCCTCCACTGCTCTGAAACTCCATTTCGGTAGTTGCTATACCTATCACCACGGTCCTGAATAAAGTCTAGCTTACCATTTTCACAAATGTCGCAAATCATTTTTTCTTTTTTTTCTTTTCTTTTTTTTTTTTTTTGAGACGGAGTCTCGCTCTGTCACCCAGGCTGGAGTGCAGTGGCCGGATCTCAGCTCACTGCAAGCTCCGCCTCCCGGGTTTACGCCATTCTCCTGCCTCAGCCTCCCAGTAGCTGGGACTACAGGCGCCCGCCACCTCCCGGGCTAGTTTTTTGTATTTTTTAGTAGAGACGGGGTTTCACCGTATTAGCCAGAATGGTCTTGATCTCCTGACCTCGTGATCCGCCCGTCTTGGCCTCCCAAAGTGCTGGGATTACAGACTTGAGCCACCGCGCCCGGCCATCATTTTTTCTTTAATATCACGCCAGTCCCTCTTTTTCCGCACATAGTAAGATAACAATCCTCAGGTTTCCTTGAGGTTAGCTGTGTGTCAGAGTCTGAGCCAGGAATGGTGGGTAGAATGAACGTTTAAGTCACTTCTAAGTTTGACCCTTGAAAACGTTCCTCTTGAACCTCCTTTCTGTCATTTCTCTGCTAGAATGACTCTGGGACCACATTTTCCAGTGGCATTGTCGTCAGAGGAAGGAGAGCCTACCCAGTGTGATGTGAATAAATGGATGAGGTTCTACTTTGTTACTGCTTCATGGCCCAGTTTCCTAATGCAGGTTACAGATTATGCAAGTTTACAACACCATCTAACTGTAAGAAAACTAAATGTGTATTAAAAACCCTTAGAATCAAAGACTGATAGTGATGTGCTCATCTTTGTATTCCCTGGCACATTTCACAGTACCGGACTCATCACCATGCTTGTTTCTCTCTCTCTTTTCTTTTCTTTTTTTTCTTTTTTTTCTTTTTTTTCTTTTTTTTTTTTTGAGATAGAGTCTTGTTTTGTTGCCCAGGCTGGAGTGCAGTAGCACAATCACAGTCACTATAACCTTGAACTCCTGCGCTCAAGCAATCTCCCACCTGAGCCTCCTGAGTAGCTGGGACTACAAGAGCACACTATCATGGCCAGTTAAATTTTAATTTTTTGTGTGTGAAGATGGGGGTCTTGCTTTGTGGCCCAGGCTGGTCTCCAACTGCTAACTTCAAGTGATACTCCCACCTCCGCCTGCCAAAGTGCTGGGATTGTAGACGTTAGCCACTGCACCCAGCCCTGTTTGTTTCTCTTTACATCGGAAAGTGATCTTCAAAAATAAGTAATTTTTTTTTTTTTGGTCTGTTATACTACTTGTAATGAAAACTCGTTATTTGACATCTTATTTTCTTCTTCTTTTTTTTTGTTTTAAGACGGCCTCTCACTCTGTCTTCCAGGCTGGAGTGCACTGAGGCGATCTCGGCTCACTGCAACCTCTGCCTCACGGGTTCCAGCAATTCTCCTGCCTCAGCCACCTGAGTAGCTGGGACTACAGGTGCACGCACCACGCCTGGCTAATTTTTTGTATTTTTAGTAGAGACGGGGTTTCACCATGTTGGCCAGGCTGGTCTCGAATTCCTGACCTCAAGCAATCCACCCACCTCAGCCTCCCAGAGTGCTGGGATTACAGGTGTGAGCCACCACACCTGGCCCAGCATCTTATTTTCTTAAATACTTAAAAGAAAGAGAGGCCGGGCGCGGTGGCTCAAGCCTGTAATCCCAGCACTTTGGGAGGCCGAGGCGGGCGGAACACAAGGGCAGGGGGAAGAAAACATCCTGGCTAACACAGTGAAACCCCGTCTCCACTTAAAAAATACAAAAAATTAGCCGGGCGAGATGGCGGCGCCTGTAGTCCCAGCTACTCGGGAGGCTGAGGCAGGAGAATGGCGTGGACCCGGGAGGCGGAGCTTGCAGTGAGCTGAGATCCGGCCACTGCACTCCAGCCTGGGCGATAGAGCGAGACTCCGTCTCAAAAAAAAAAAAAAAAAAAGAAAGAAAGAAAGAAAGAAAGAGAAAAATCAGTGACAACAACAAAAAAAGCAGTCAGTGGCTCCCATGTGCCAAACCTTCTGGTGTTAAACAGGCAGAATGTATTTACTTTATTTATTTATTTATTTTTGAGACAGAGTTTCTCTCTTGTCGCCCAGGCTGGAGTGCAATGGCATGATCTTGGCTCACTGCAACCTCCACCTCCTGGATTCAACTGATTTTCCTGCTTCACCCTCCCGACTAGCTGGGATTACAGGCGCCCGCCACCACACCCAGCTAATTTTTGTATTTTTAGTAGAGACAGGTTTTCCCCATGTTGGCCAAGCTGGTCTCAAACTCCTGACCTCAGGTGATCTGCCTACCTTGGCCTCCCAAAGTGCTGGGATTACAGGCGTGAGCCGCCGTGCCCAGTCTACTTTAGAGGAAAAAATAGTAACTATGTACTCCAAATTTGGGAAACTAGCTAATAAAGTTAGCAAAACATCCTGCATTGTCCACCAGGAATTATTGGTTATTTTATTCACAAAAAAATGTAACAATATATGGGGGAAATCATCTAGAAGAAACCTCATCAGTTCATATAACATTCTTAAAAAAGGAAAACGGTTTCAGTGGCACCAATCTGGGCGAATCTAGAGCAGTGGCCAGTTTGTGATGAGCCACATCCAGAACGCATGGGGGAGCTCACAACTGGACATCTTAGCAAATACCAAATCCAGGTATGTCAGTTGGGACAACTGGGGGAGGAGGTGTGGTGGGCTGTGCAGCCGGGGGAACCTTCACCAAAATGACTAGAGAAATGAGAAGAACAATTATAACTGACAGATAGGAACAGCCTGCTCAGATACGCTAAAAATGAGTCAGGCCTTCAGGATGATGACAACTTTGACAAGGATTTTGGAGATGATAACAAATGGAAAGCTTTATGTATCCAGTTCAACACAACTGTTCATTAGAGTCCCCGAGAGTTTGATGCATTTAGCAAATGACTATTTTATATGCTTTTTAAATTTTCAGATGCCTCCATAAATTCATAGTCTTGAAAGGAAGACATTTCTTCAGAACTCTGTAAATCTTACAGAGTCTGAGTCCTAAGGGAGTTGGTGGAGGTGGGAATAGTTTGTATTTGCTAAGCATGACAATAGTGTGGCAAAGATTTTAAGACTGTGCTCCAGCTGCAAACAAACTTTGCCAATTTCTTCCTTCAGAATAACGAAAATAATTTTTTTTTTTGAGATGGGCTCTTGTTCTGTCATCCAAACTGGAATACAGTGGCACCATCTGGCTCACTGCAACCTCTGCCTCCCAGGTTCAAACGATTCTCCTGCCTCAGCCTCCCGAGTAGCTGGGACTACAGGCACACGCCATCACACCTGGCTAATTTTTGTGTTTTTAGTAGAGATAGGGTTTCACCATGTTGCCCAGGCTGGTCTTGAACTCCTGACCCCAAGTGATCTGCCCACCTTGGCCTCCCAAAATGCTGGAATTACAGACATGAGGCACAGTGCCAGCCTGGAAAAATGAAAATAATTCTTATGGTGATTACAGCTCATTCTTATCCAGCCACCCACTCCCAACATCTTTTTATAAATCTTGTAAACTCATTTGTTGCAATTAAGTCAATTAAATTTCTTTCAAAAGTTCTGTAATTCAGACTTGCCTGTACTTACCTGTTTTCTATTTAGAAATAAGATTGATGAAGTATTTAAATTTTAGTTTTAGCTATAATTTGCTAAGTGGATACAGGAATTTTAAAAATGAATGTGCATTCTCCTAACATTTAAAGGGAATAGTACCAGAATTGGGAAATTTCAGAAGGTAACTGGAAGTGGAGATGAGAATAATGTGATTTATTGGGTAGGAGAAGAGATGGACGTGCCAGTACACTTTTGAAGGTCCTGGCACGTCCATCTCGATCTCCTGACCTCGTGATCTGCCCACCTCGGCCTCCCAAAGTGCTGGGATTACAGGCTTGAGCCACTGTGCCTGGCCAAAATTTTTTAATAAAATAGAGAATTTTATTAAAAAGAAAATAACAGGCCGGGTGCAGTGGCTCATGCCTATAATCCCAGCACTTAGGGAGGCCGAGGTGGGCAGATCACTAGGTCAAGAGATCAAACCCATCCTGGCTAACACGGTGAAAACCCGTCTCTACTAAAAGAAATACAAAAAATTAGCCGGGCATGGTGGTGGGTGCCTGTAGTCCCGGGTAGCTAGGAGAATGGTGTGAACTTGGGTGGTGGAGCTTGCAGTGAGCTGAGATTGCACCACTGCACTCCAGCCTGGGTAACAGAGCCAGACTCCATCTCAAAAAAAAAAAAAGAAAGTAACATTGTAGTCAATACTCAAGATAATTTTTCTTAGAATCTAAATCTAAATTTCTATTTATTTGTTTATTTTTAGAAACAGCATCTTGCTCTGTTACCCAGGATGGAGTGCAGTGGTGTGATCACAGCACACTATCGCCTTGAACTCCTCTGCTCAAGTGATTCTCCTCCCACCTCAGCCTCCCTAGTAGCTGGAACTACGTGTGCAAGGCCAGAAATCTAAACTTTTTACTTCATTTTTAGTTAAGGGTTTTAGTCCTCTTTTCTTACTCCTTAACAAATTACTTGGACATACTTACATGAACAGAGAATATATTATCTTTATTTTTCTTCTGATGATTAGGAAATAAATTGTTCGCTGGGCACGGTGGCTCATGCCTGTAATCGCAGCACTTTGGGAGGCTGAGGCAGGAGAATCTCTTGAACTCTGGAGGTGGAGGTTGCAGTGAGGCCAGATTGCGCCATTGCACTCCAGCCTGGGTGACAGAGCAAAGCAAAACTCGGTAGAAAGAAAGAAAGAAAGAAAGAAAGAAAGAAAGAGAGAGAGAGAGAGAGAGAGAGAGAGAAAGAAAGAAAGAAAGAAAGAAAGAAAGAGAGAGAGAGAGAGAGAAAGAAGGAAAGAAGGAAAGAAGGAAAGAAAGAAAGAAAGAAAGAAAGAAAGAAAGAAAGAAAGAAAGAAAGAAAGGAAGGAAGGAAGGAAGGAAGGAAGGAAGGAAGGAAGGAAGGAAAATAAATTGTTCTTCCTTAATTAGCTTGATTTAATTATTCCATAATGAATACATATAGATGAAAATATCACACTGCACCTCATAAATATATGCAATTATTAATTATCCATTAAAAATAAAATGTATTTTTTAAAAGAATTAAAATAAAATAAATGTCTCCTCAGACCAGAGAGAAGTGGACTGAGCCTCAGGAAAATCACAGGCTACGTCTGGGTCTGTCATGAAGCAACTGTGTGACCACAGACTAGTGCCTTGACCTCTGAGACCCTCAGTTTTCTTCACCTAAAAAATGAAGGCTTTGCTTTAGACAGTATATTCAGGTTCTTTCCAGCTTTAACATTTTAGGATTCTAGATGAGGAGGAAGAATTTTATTCAGAGCCTCATTTCCTCTTCAATAGGACAGAATGAGCACTCAGAGGGTGTGGTCACTAACCTCTCTTTCCTGAGGCTCTCCTTGTCTTGTCTGGGCATTGGTTGGCCTCCTTGCATGTCACCATGAGGCATTCTTCCTGGCCACCAATGTTTTGTTTAGACTTTCCCATACTATCTACCAGGAGTCTTTCAGTTTGCTTCAAGCTTAACTGTGGTCAGTTCTGAGTTGAAATTCAAGTGCACAACCTGACAATGATGTCTGTGCCTTTGTTTCTGGAATAAATAGGTAAACTCTGAGGTGCAGAGGAGAGAGGGAGTGGTTCTTGCACTAGAGTGGAACTAATGGCCCATCTACGTCATAAGCCATCGATGAATTGAAAAAACAAAACTCTTTGCAGACCCCATTTCTTTCTTTCTTTCTTTCTTTTCTTTCTTTCTTTCTTTCTTTCTTTCTTTCTTTCTTTCTTTCTTTCTTTCTTTCTCTCTCTCTCTCTCTCTCTCTCTCTCTTTCTTTCTTTCTTTCTTTCTTTCTTTCTTTCTTTCTTTTTTTTTGAGACAGAGTCTTACTCTGTTGCCCAGGTTGGAGTGCAATGGCATGATATTGGCTCACTGCAACCTCCGCCTCCCGGGTTCAAGTGATTCTCCTGCCTCAGCCTCCCAAGTAGATGGGATTACAGGCGTGGGCCACAATGCCTGGCTAATTTTCGTATTTTTAGTAGAGACAGGGAATTACCATGTTGGTCAGGCTGGTCTCAAACTCCTGACTTCAGGTGATTTGCCCACCTCGGCCTCCCAAAGTGCTGGGATTACAGGCGTGAGTCACCACACCAGGCCCGCAGACCCCATTTCTCAGGTGAAATTCTGTGGGAGAACATTGAGATTCACTGAGACGCAACACACCATCAAATGAATTTCTGGTAAATGATTATAATGGAGCCAGAGGAATCATGCTTTGAGAAGGCTATTTCCTCATAAAGGCTGTGACTTCCTCACAGTTTGTTTCATTGACAAATGTTCTTTCTCCTCAGAAGTGAACCCCTACAATGTGAGAAGACTCTCACGATTGCCTTTCTCAAGAACACCACCTTGGCCACTTCACCTTTCTCTGAAGAGCACCACTCGTCTTTCCCCGGAAGGATGGATGCAGGATGCTGCCTCCACAGGGCCACAGAAGCCATTGTTCCAAGAAGCACCGGCTTCTTGGGCTTTTAGCTTAATGGGTTTCCATGTTAGGACCTAGACTTCTGTCTCTCCCTTATTTTCCCACCAATCCCCACAGCAGAATGCAGTCCTCTTCCAAATATCTCCAACAGTTGACCGCTCATCTTCCCGTCAAGCTGTCAG
The DNA here is from genome assembly GCF_001698545.2 of Rhinopithecus bieti. Lineage (NCBI taxonomy): Eukaryota > Metazoa > Chordata > Mammalia > Primates > Cercopithecidae > Rhinopithecus > Rhinopithecus bieti. Next base: position 442,891 of record NW_016823670.1, read on the forward strand.
TGAGAGTCTATTAAATGGCCCAATCTTGAAATCCTTCTGATGAAGACAAATGAGAAATAAACTTATGAAACAGCTCCGAGTTACATTTAAGTCTCTCCATTTCCTTTAGTTTCTCTTTGCTCCAAGGCTTGAATATAAAATGGAGACAGGGTTTCGGCGACAGATGGCAGAGGATAATCTTTCATTTTGTCATAAAGTTAACCCTCAGAGGGGCCTGAAAAGACCTTTCTCTTGGAAAATCAGTGGCTTTATATTTCCTTGCTTTTAATTGGGTGGAAAAAGCTCTTTTCTGATTTTCAGAGAACGTGCCTTTCCTCTAGGCTAACGTACATCGCAAGACACTCGGATGAGGCTGGCCTCTCCATTCTGGTTTATTTATGCTGCTTGTGGGTGCCTTGCACATTTTAATTAATGATGATTTGACTGTGCGTGAGCCCTGGCGATAAATACGAAAACAGGGCTATTAAAGATAATCCAATAAACAAACCCAAGAAAAGCTGTCTTCCAGTATTATTTGTTGCCATTTTTAAAGGGAACAGATGACTAAAAGAAATACAATACTGAAATTAATTTTTAAGGTTGATAAACAGTAACTATAACCGTGACTAAAAAATGCCCATTAAATCTTATACTGACTAAGAAATCACAATTCTATGTCCAGATGAAGCATTTGTTTTATTCCTTGAACAAGTTCAGCCAAAGGGGGTTATGATTTAATGAGTGGAGAATTCTTGTATTAGGTGTTGTAGCAAAGCCGAGAGACTGTCACTAAGATCAAATAGCTTCCAACCTTAATCAGTAGATGACAAAGAGGCCAAATGACAAATTTTCTTTAAGGCAAAATCCTGAGCATTTTTTTTTTTTTATCATTTAAGTGAAAGGAGAATCTAGATGGTTCCAAGTAGGTAAGGAGACAGAACATTCACTCAGAGTGAAGGAAATGTTAAATAAAGAAAAAACTTAAGCTGGGTCTGATGTCTGTGCCAAGTCACAACACATGAAGGTCAAAGTCCTCATGTTTGTATTTGGGGGCACAGCGCATCAAGGCGGTTGGGTCTTTATATGGCTTTGCATAATGGTAAGGATGGAGAATGTATACAGTATAGCAATGTAGGGAGACCTGGATTGCATTAGAATCCTGAACAGAGACAAGCCATTTCTGCTCATGTTAGCAGTCTCTCCCAAGCTGCTTTCCTACACCCAAAGGCTGACTCCAGAGATGTTGAGGAGCAAGAACAATCCCTTTGTAAGGAATGAGGGGGTGGAGAATTGAGAGAAGACTGATGTTGAAAATCTGGTTCTCTCACATCACACACCATTTCTGTGATGGAGTAATTGCTTCTCCTGTTCCAAAAAAAAACAGACATATAACCCAGGTCTGGGGAATATTGGAATCATTGTTTAAGAGGACAGGCAATTGAGGTAGCAAGGAATAACAGGAAAGGATTAGAGGGAAAATAGAGGGACTTTAAAACCTAAACACAGGATTTTCTCCTGTTGAATGCCTGAAGGCTTTCTAGCATGTTCTCTTTTTCTGGGTAGTGACCCAAGACTGGGGACACCCAAACCTCCCACATAAGTTTTCATTATGTAGTTCCCTTTAAAGAGGGGAATTTTTCCTTGGAAAACTTTTCTTTTGTTTTGTTTTGTTTTGTTTTGTTTTGTTTTGTTTTTGGCCTCTAGCAAAATGCAAGAGCCACAGTGAAAGACAACACCTTCACATGTAAAAACCTTTAACACTTATCCACACATTGCTCAGATCCCATAACTGAGTTTTCAGAAAAACTGTTTGGGATCTATGGTATCATGAATCAATTTTGTTATGAGGGAAACTATCTTTTGTGTGCCCCTGTAAAGACCGGGCTACCATGTCCCACATTTTTCCTCCCAAAGTCAAAAAAATCTCCAAATCTCTGATTTACACATTTTGGAACCCATCAAAGTGGTAACTATCTGTATTCAGATTTCACAAACTTTAGGGGCTGGTGACAGAGATGAAGCAAGCAGCAGTGCAGATAAACATGGGAGTGGAATGTGACACACACCCAGCTCCCAAAAAATAATTAGGGAAAGATGATTCTTGCACGATAGAAAGGCTGACCCTTAAATTACTCAGGTAAAGTGTTTAACATGATGTCCGTTCCATAGTAATGCTCAATAAATCTTTACTAACAAAAAGGAGTTTTAAGAAGAACAGTCACGGGACAAAGATCAGAACAGGTGAGCAAGGCTAAATAGCGGGAGAAAAGAATTTTGAGAAGGTGTCCATGCTCCATCATCTCAGATAATACGGAATCAATTAAGGACTGAAAAGGGGCCTCATGGAGATCTGGCAAGGAGTTCATCGCTGACTTTGACGATAACAATAGTTAGTAGAGTGGTTGAAAGTGGAATCAGATGCCAGTAGGGTAAGGGAAAGAATGAAGGTATGAAGGGAAACTTTGCAGGGAAGACAGAGTGACAGGACAGACCAAGACAAAGTTCTTTAGGATGGAATAGAATTAAGCAGACTAAGGAAAAGGAGATACTATGGTAACTATGTTAAATCCCAGTGATACTCTTACGTTGCTTGAAAGGGCTAGGGCATATAGTTCTACTATAACCTCAAGAGTGCAGAAACAGGACTTCTGAAGAGTCAAAATCTAGATTCTGGATTCAAGGTTTCACAATGAATTCACCGCACCAGCTTTGGCAATTATTTAATGCTCCCTGGGTCTCAATCCATCAACAAATAATACCAAATATGAAGAGTATATGATACTATATTCCATAAGCATTACTATAAAAAATCCATATGTATATAATCTGCATCAAGCAGACAGAAAATGCTTTGAAAGTCATGGTGATAGAAAACAGTGATAAGAAAGCGTTAAGTGTTAGCAAGAAAATGGCTGTTGCAATGACTGCTGCACATGCTATTTTCTACTAATGATATTATACATTCTGGTTTTTCAAATTTCAGATGCTGGGGCTGTGGGACCTGGTTAATACAAGAGTAGGGGAAAATTAGTCTCCTTACCAGTGTGTCATCTTTGAAGCAAAGGAGTGATTTCAGAAATGAAGAGGTCACAGTAGAAGCGGCAGAATAATAATGCCTCAATAATCAGTGAAATTATATTGAGATAATGAATGCTTCTAGGAGGCAGCAGGAGTGGGGGATGAGAGGAATTACGTGATGAAAATGGCCCTACCTAAATTTCCCCATAATGGGGTTATGAAACAACCTGTATCTGTCGGGTTAGAATAGAGTAAAATAATCTTAATTTTGGTAATATAAAATTTCTTTTTTCTGAAAGTACCTTTTATTTTGTAATTATTTTCACGGAAAGTTTGTGTAAGCTTTGTGCATTCTTCTTTTTATTCTTGCCAACTTACTTTTGGTCTCCATGTAGGTATTCAAAAGTTAATGAAGTGAAAAATTTTCTTTTCTTTTTTTTTTTTTTTTTTTTTAGCCAGAGTTTCGCTCTTGTCGCCCAGGCTGGAGTGCAATGGTGTGATCTCAGCTCACTGCAACCTCCATTTCTAGAGTTCAAGTGATTCTCCTGCCTCAGCCCCCCTAGTAGCTGGGATTACAAGCATGCGCCACCACGCCCGGCTAATTTTTTGTATTTTTAATAGAGACGAGGTTTCAGGAGGTCTCAAACTCCTGACCTCAAGTGATCTGCCTGCCTCAGCCTCCCAAAGTGCTGGGATGACAGGCGTGAGCCACCACACCCTGCCGAAGTGGCAAAATTTTATTTAGTAAAAAAGAAAGGAGTAAGGGTAGTGGTGAGAGAAAAGGCAGTGAGTGAAAATCTTCATTCAAGACTTTCATACACAATTTAACAGCTAACACTTTGATAATATTGAATGCTTACATGTGCAAGTGTTCCACATAAATATTACCTATGAATTAGATAATACTTTTATTTCCCACTTTGAAGATGAGAAAACTGACTCGAGGTTATTTGCTCAGGTCACAGAGCTAGTAAGTGATAACGCCAGGATATACAAACCTAGACCCAAGTGCACTCATGCTCTTACCAGCTGTGTTATCTTGCTTCCCTGAAGACTCTAATAGCATTTGGTCCTCAGAACCTATTCCTATGAAAGGATTTAATGGCTCCTGAGCACTTGGCTCTCCGTGACTTGTCCAGGAACATGCTGACATTTCCATTGTTGACATCATCCCAGTGCTGCCTGTAGTTGTGTTTCCTCTTATTTATTTTCCTTACTGGAAACTAGAAGCTACAGTTACTAAATGCATTCAAATAGAGTTGCTCAGGGAAACCGACGTTCATGAAGGCCATACTCTTCAAAGGCTAACATAAAGCTTTCACCCCCCACCTTAGGAATCAGAGAAGGATAAAGGGCAGGAGACCCAGAGAGAGATTCTGTTGTCCTGACCTCAGCAGTAGACTATTCTATCCTTGTTCACCAAGAATGAGTAGCTGGGATAGTAGAAATCCAGTTTAAGAAATACCATCCCCCAAAGAAGGAAGTTATTAACCAACATTTCTTCCTCTTTGTTAAGGTATGTGAAATGTAAGGATAATAATTAAGAACCTAATAGGTAACAGTGATTAAGAGAAGAGGACTGGCCATCAATGATAGACTGGATTAAGAAAATGTGGCACATATACACCATGGAATACTATGCAGCCATAAAAAAGGATGAGTTCATGTCCTTTGTAGGGACATGGATGAAGCTGGAAACTCTCATTCTGAGCAAAGTGTATCACAAGGACAGAAAACCAAACACTGCAAGTTCTCACTCATAGGTGGGAATTGAACAATGAGATCACTTGGACACAGGGTAGGGAACATCACACACCAGGGCCTGTTGTGGGTGGTGGAAGGGAGGAGGGATAGCATTAGGAGGAATACCTAATGTAAATGACAAGTTAATGGGTGCAGCACACCAACATGGCACATGTGTACATGTGTAACAAACCTGCACATTGTGCACATGTACCCTGGAACTTAAAGTATAATAAAAATATATATATAAAATAAAAAATATATATATATAACAAAATTTAAAAATAAAAAAAGAGAAGAGGACTAGAATCAGATAGCTTGGGTTCAATTCTGGTTTCATCACTACTAGCAAGTGAATCTTTGTGCAAATTACTTCAATTCTCCAGATCTCAGTTTTCGTCTGTACATGGAATAATAATAATGTATTTTATAAGATTATTGTGAAAGTTTAATGTAATTATCTATTTAAAGTGCATATAACAAGTGCTAAATAAATATTTACATATTTGTTAACAAATGGGGAAAGCAGGTGGTGAGGGTGTAGTTAGGGCTTCCTAGGGTCTGTAACAAATGTCCAAAACGGAGTTGGCTATAAAACAATGGAAATCTATCTTCACAGTGCTGGGGCCCAGAAGTTGAAATGTATGGTGTTGGCAGGAATTCAATTCTCTGCATTCCAGGTGCCTGTTCCCTCCAATCTCTGCCTCATTTCACATTGGCCTTCTCTGTGTGTCTTCTCGTCTGTCTCTTTTAAGGACACTTATCATTGGATTTAGGGCCACCCTTGGTTAGGTCAGGGATGATCCCATCTTAAAGTATCCTTACTTTACTTTCTTCTGCAAAGACCCTTTTTCCAAATAAGATCACATTCACAGGTCAGGTTTGTATTTATTTATTTATTTATTATTTATTTATCTATTTTTTGAGCAGAGTCTCACTGTGTTGCTCAGGCTGGAGTGCAGTGGCAGGATCTTGGTTCACCACAACCTCCACCTCCCAGGTTCAGGCAATTCTCCTGCCTCAGCTTCCCGAGTAGCTGGGACTATGCCACCATGCCCAGCTAATTTTTGTATTTTTAGCAGAGACAGGGCTTCACTACATGAGCCAGGCTGGTCTTGAACTCCTGACTTCGTGATCCACCTGCCTTGGCCTACAAAAGTGCTGGGATTACAGGCGTGAGCCACTACGCCTGGCTGGGTTCAGGTTTTAGAACAAGGACGTATCTTTTGGAAGGCTGTCATTCAATCCACTATAGGTGTTTAGTAACGTTTTCACTTCTCTTTTAACTACTTTCATTCCACTCTTGGCTGGTTACAATCATTACGCTGTTTCCTAAATGCTGATGGTTCTTCCTTGACTTAGGACACATTTAAGAGTGCTAACTCTGTTAGGCTCGGTGCCATGGAGGATATAAAAATAAAACATCCTGGCCGGGCACAGTGACTCACACTTGTAATCTCAGCACGTTGGGAGGCCAAGGCGGGTGGATCACGAGGTCAGGAGTTCGAGACCAGCTTGACCAACATAGTGAAACTCCATCTCTACTAAAAATACAAAAATTAGCTGGGCGCGGTGGTGTGTGCCTATAGTCCCAGCTACTCGGGAGACTGAGGCAAGGGAATCACTTGAACTCGTGAAGTGGAGGTTGCAGTGAGAAGATATCGTGCCACTGTACTCCAGCCTGGGCGACACAGCAACACTCCATCTCAAAAATAACTAATTAACTAAATAAATAAATAAACAAACAAATATAATTTAAAAAAATCACAGACCACAAAGTAATACAAATCTGCCATGATCAAGGCCATCAGAGAAGTATAGATGAAGGCACTTAGAGGATGAGAGTTTATGTTGAAAATAAGCTAGTAATTGAATCAGGTGATGGGTACATATGGGCATGTAGGTTGGGGTGTGTAGGGCTCCTTCTACATACGTAGAAGGAATAATGAGAGCAAATGTAAAGAAGTAGGATAGCATGGAGTATGTATTGAAAATAGTAAATTGATTTCGCTTTGGAACAGGGATCAATACACTGACCCATCCAGCCCACCATCTGTTTTTATATGCACCCTGAACTAAGAATAATTTTTATATTGTTAAATGGTTGAGAAAAAACGAAAGATAATTAAAATTTATAACATGAAAATTATATTAAATTCAAATATTAGGATTCATAACTAAGCACAGCCATACTCTTTTGTTTACATATCGTCCATGGCTGCTTTCACATGACAATGGCAGAGTTGAGCGGTTGCGACAGAGACCACATGACTGAAGAGCCTAAAATATTTTCTATCTGGGTTTTTTTTTTTTTTAGATGGAGTTTCCCTCTTGTTGCCCAGTCTGGAGTGCAATGGTGCAATCTCGACTCACTGCAACTTATGCCTCCCAGGTTCAAGCGATTCTCCTGCCTCAGTCTCCCTAGTAGCTGGGATTACAGGCAGATGCTATGATGCCCAGCCAATTTTTTGTAGTTTTGGTAGAGATGTGTTTCATCATATTGGTCAAGGCTGGTTTCGAACTCCTGACCTCAGGTGATCCGTCCGACTCGGCCTCCAAAAGTGTTGGGATTACAGGCGTGAGCCACCACACCCAGCCTCTATCTGGTTCTTTATAGAAAAAGTTTGTGGCCAGGTGTGGTGGCTCATACCTGTAATCCCAGAACTTTGGGAGGCCAAGATAGGCAGATCACTTGAGCTCACGAGTTTGAGACCAGCCTAGGCAACATAGTGAAACCTTGTCTCTACCAAGAATACAAATAATTAGCCAGGTGTGGTGGTGCGCACCTGTGGTCCCAACTACTCGGTTGGCTGAGGCGGGAGGATCACTTGAGTCCCGGAGGCAGAGGCTGCAGTGAGCTGAGATTGTGCCACTGCACTGCAGCCTGGGAAACAGAGTGAGACTCTGTCTCAAAAGAAAAAGAAAAGAAACAGTTTGCCAACTCCTGCTTCAGAAGAACCCTCAGGGGCATAAAGGAAATAGCAGAAGAAGATATGCTGGTCCAGTATAGCCATTTGGCCTTTGGTAGCAGCCTATGTTCTTGACTTTGCCCAGCCTTTTTCTACCCACCTAAATTTACCCATCCTGAATATATTATCCTCTCAAAACCTTAATTGGTTATTTGCTAAGTAACCTGAGAGCTAATTTTGCAATCTTCTTTAAGCTGTTGTTGAATCATAGCAGTTTAATGTATAACTTATTACTCCTCCTAGGTAACATATTTGGAATTTAGGAAACCCAAACCAAAAAATTGCTTCCCCCTGGCAGAACAGTGGGAAAGAGATTTGCAAAAGTGAGCCTTCCTTCAGCTTTCATGTCACACCTTATAGGCAGCCAATTCTACCTATCAAAAGCAAACTTGGTTGTTAGTTTTGTTATTATCGTTTCAATTGGTTAATAGTATGCCCTTTGCTGCTAAGTTGACCTTTAGGGGAGAAAAATAATGGCAAGAATTACTTTACAATAATTGTCAACCACTGAGAGTTAAGTCTCTATGCCCCCTTTAGCTAATAAGGCAGGCCTGGGTAGCTATCATTAAGATGAAGATTTTTTTCATGAAGGAGGAAACAGCTCCCTGATGAATTCGAGATGAAATTAGAAATGCTGGAAGCAGTGTTCTCAAACTTTAGCATGGAGAAGAACTGTCAGGGGTCTGTTAAAATACGAATCTGCTAATCTTACCCCAGAGAATCTGTGTCTCCAATGGAACTCAGGAGTTAGGGGGGAAAAAAAACTGACGAAGGATCCAAGCTACCTCCCACAAAGCAGTCTTTATATTTGGTTCTTTACTTGCTCCAAGAATCCCTAAGTTGTTAAAGTAACAGACAATGTAAGTAGACAGAGGCATCATTTTGAAAGACTTTCCTGTTCTCTCATTCTGTTTAACTAACTTTATTCCCAGTGAGTAAATATGAATCAAACCCTAGTCTAAGTAAGAAAACTTGATTTGAGGGAAGGGCTGGATCTTTGAAAGCATTGTAGAATGGAGGTTAGGAAGGGAACTCTAGACAGAGGCTGCCTGATTCCAATCTCACCTCTGTCACTGGTGCTATGTGAACTTGGGTGACAACTCGAATCTCTCTGTGCCCTAATTTCTTCATCTGTAAAATGGGAATAAGAATATTATCGATGTCTCAGAGTAGTTGTGAGCATTAAATGAGTTACTACATGTAAAAAGCATAAAATAGAAACTTTTAGTACATTCCAATAAATATATAAAAACTCATTGGAGAAATTCTTGTGTGACTGCACATACCGCACAAGAATGGCATGAGAATTAGAACATGTTCATAATTAAACAATTATGATTGTGCTATTTATTCCAAGTTAGCCAGGGACTTGCTTCTTAGAGACTACTGTCATTTTCTACGTTTGTCCATGAAGTTAATCCACACATTTACAAATCCTAGATGTAACTTTACTTTTATTTTCAATAGGTAACAAGTGTTAAGAACCATATCACAAGAACTTTGATAACTGCTTGACTTTGTGTGCTTTATCTCATTTATTTCTCAAAAAAAAAAAAAATTCCATGGGGTAAGTACTACTACTAGCCCCATTTTACAGATGAGAAACTGATGTTGGCTGGGTGTGGTGGCTCACGTCAGTAATCCCAGCACTTTGGGAGGCCAAGACGGGTGGTTCACCTGAGGTCAGGAGTTTGAGACCAGCCTGGCCAATATGGTGAAACCCCATATCTACTAAAAATACAAAAATTAGCCAGGCGTGGTGGCGCGCGCCTGTGGTCCCAGCTACTCAGGAGGCTGAGACAGAAGCCTTGCTTTAACCTGGGAGGCGGAGGTTGCAGTAAGCCAAGATCTCGCCACTGCACTCCAGCCTGGGTGACAGGGGAAGACTCTGTCACCCCCACCCCCCCAAACAAAAACAAAAAGAAAAAACAAAAAACTGATGTCACACAGCTAGTAGGTAAGTGCAGCTGGGACTCAAATCTAGCTTATCTGACCCCATTCTTCTGTGGCAGTAGTTTTCAACATGGGGCAATTTTGCCTTAGTGGTAGACTGAATAATGGGCCCCCAAAACATGTCCACATCCTAACTCACAGAACCTGCGGACATTACCTCACATGGCAAAAACACTGTGCAGATGTATGTGATTGAGTTAAGGATCTGAGATAAGGAGATGAGCCTGGGTTACGCAGGTGTGCCTAAGAGAATCACAACAGTGCTTCTAAGAGGAAGATAGAAGGAGTCAGAGTGGAGAAGGTGATAGGATGACAGAAGTCGAGTTTGGAAAGATGCGCTTTGAAGTTGTAAATGAGGCCACAAGCCAAGGAATATAGGTGGCTACTAGAAGTTGAAAGAATACAAGGAAATGGATTCTTCCCTCAGAGCCTCCAGAAGGAACCAGCCCTGCTAATATTTTGATTTTAGTCTCATAAGACTGATTTCAGACTTCCAACCTCTGGAACTGTGAGAGAATACATTTGTGTTTAAGTCACTTTCTATGTTAATTCAATTCCTTATCCTTCCTTCCTTCACTGCCTCCGTAACTTCTGCCCCGCTTAAGAGAGCTAGATTGCCATCTTACTAACACTAACTGTCCTTCCCTATCTCTCTGTTAAGTGTTCTTCTCTAGGTTCACATAGCACCCTGGACATAGCTAATAACCTCATATATGACCATAGTTAAGAATGATGGCATTATCTTCAAACTGCCTGGGTTTTAATCTTCATGTGTTTATTTTCTGTTGCTGTTATAACAAATTACCACAAACTTCATAGCTTAAAATAACACAAATTTAGAAGTCAAAAGTCCTAAAATCAAGGCATCAGCAGGACTCTGTTCTTTCCGAAGGCTCCAGAGGAGAATTCATTTCCAGCTTCTGAAGGCTGCCTGCATTCCTTGGCTCATGGTCCTTTCCTCAGTCTTCAAGGTCAGCAGTGTGGCATCAAGCCTCTCTTTCCTTCCCTTCTGCCCTTCCTCTCTCTCTCTTTCTCTGTTCTCATCATCACATTCCCTTTTCTGACTCTGACATTGCTATTTACCTCTTGTAAGGAGTCTCCTCGACACTGGGCCTACCCAGATCACCCAGGATAATCTTCCTCTATCAAGATTTTTAACTTAGGCTGAGTGTGGTGACTCACACCTGTAATCCCAGCACTTTGGGAGGCCAAGGTGGGTGGATCACCTGAGGTCAGGAGTTCAAGACCAGCCTGGCCAACATAGTGAAACCCCATCTCTACTAAAAATATAAAAATTAGCCAGTCATGGTGGCATGCACCTGCAGTTCCAACTACTCGGGGGACTGAGGCAGGAGAATCTCTTGAACCTGGGAGGTGGAAGTTGCAGTGAGCTATGATTATGCCACTGCACTTCAGCTTGGACGACAGGGTGAGACTCCATCTAAAACATAAAAAAAAAATAAAAAAAAATAAAGATTCTTAACTTAATCATACCTGCAATATCCCCTTTTTCCATGTAAGATAATATTTCATTTTTACCATTTTACTTTACAGGTAATTTCGATGCAAGGTAATATTTGCAGGTACTGGGGATTAGAAGGTAGACATCTTCAGGGAGCAATTACTCTACCTTTCATACCAGGCAATGCCATCTTATTAGCAAGGCGTGCCTCAGTCTCAACAGCTATTAAAAAGAACAGAGTGATGATCCCTACTCAAGGTTGCTCTGAGGATTCAGTGAGTTCATACATGTGAATGGTGCTTGGAACATCATATATGTTCAGTAGTGGTAGCTATTACTATTATTATTATTATTTTTGATGGAGTCTGGCTGGAACACAGCGGCATGATCTCGACTCACTGCAACCTCTACCTCCTGGGTTCAAGCAATTCTCCTGCCTCAGCCTCCCGAGTAACTGGGATCATAGTCACCTGCTACCACATCTGGCTAATTTTTGTATTGTAGTAGAGATGTGGTTTTACCATGTTGGCCAGGCTGGTCTCGAACTCCAGACTTCAGGTGATCTGCCTGCGTCAGCCTCCCAAAGTGCTGGAATTACAGGTGTGAGCCACCACGCCCAGCCAGTGGTAGCTATTATTATAACCACATAGTTATCTAGTTACCTTCTTTGCTCTACACTAGACTGCTAGTTCTTGAAGAACAGAACAGAATTTTTTACATCTGTGTGTTCCGAGGGTGGAGCACAGGGTCTGGGACATATTAGGTGCTCAATAAGTGTTTGTCAACCTGAATTACTCTACTTCAACAACTAACATTTAGCCTGTAAAAATTATAGAGAATGTGAAATATTATGAAAAACATCATCATACATTATACTGTCATACAGAGTGACAAAAGCCAAATAAAATATGCACAGGCAATCACAGCTGTTTTAAATATGCAGGGCTAAAATTATGCATAAAATAGACTGGGAGAAAATACAGCCAAACATTAATACATTAACAGTTGGTGGTCTTGGAGTTGGGAAATAATGGGTAATTTTTTCTTCCGTTATTTTTTTTTTAAACTTCACATTTTCTCTATTAAGCATATTCCTTTTCAAGATGCAAAAATAATTTACATCTCATTTACACACAGATCTCTTGTTCAGTAAACATTAGAAGTGACATTATACATCATGTCAACTCAACCTCTGAGTTACTGCCTGGGTTGCAGTTCTGAGTCCAGCATTTACCAGCTAAACGAACTGAAGAAGTTGCTGTTGTGGATGTTGTTGTTGTTGTTGCTGTTGTTGTTGTTTTTGCATCACCTGAGAGCTGAAGAGAGGGAACATTAACTCACAGGGCTGCAGTGGGGTCCAGTGGGATAAGGGCACATAAGGTGCCCAGCATGTGGCAAGGCCCACAATAGGCGTGGAATAAATGTTAGCTATTCTTCTCATGGTTACTATTACTCAGAGAGCAATGCTGTCAAACACACATAGGAAGAATTATAAGGAGGCATTTGTTCAGAGACAAGAAGCAGAGAAAATTGGAAATAAACCCAGCTCACTGTATGTCAGGATCTATAAGATATTTCACTTTAGCTCCTTTCAGGGAAAGATGTACCAAGTTCAATAGTACAAGGGAGTTTTTTTCGTTTTGTTTTGTTTTGTTTTTTTAACATTCTGAGTTTTAGCAAAGGAACTGGCCCTCATCCCCCCAAAATCTCGTGCAGATCTCCCAGATGTAAGACAGATCAAAACAACTGCTCCAGTAAAACCTGACATGGGGTCAGGCCATGTGTTCTGAGCTCCATGTCACCCTCACAGATCTGAGACTTCTCAGAATAATGTGGCAAGCACTGTTCCAACACTAACCTAACTGGTTAATGAGTTGTAACTTTCCCAGTTTCTTCTGGGAGCAGGGGCACTGTGTCATCCACACCCTATTGTGGTTTGAAGAAGCAACAGGAGGTAAAGACACATTGGGAACAGCTGTACCAGGCTCCTGAACTACTTGGCACAGCACTTGAGCATGTCTCAAGCCTGTTCCTTAGGAGCCGTGCCCTTATTTGAGCTGGAGCAACACGTAGGGATTGTCCTCAAAAGCTGGTCCTCCTCAGTCTTGACTACCCCTTTGTTTACACATTCATCAGCAGGTGGTGGCTGAACGTTCCTCTTTGATTTCTGTGGCTCAGGAGCAGCGGGCTAAGACATGAGCTGAATAAACATCATATCATTTGGCACTGGCAGGATTCCTGGTAACCTGGGTCAGGCAAGGTTTAAGAAGGATTAGGTTTAGATTAGAAAAAGAGTTGAGTTCTTTTTTTTCCCCCTGTGGTCTCTTAAGTGCCTACGGGTTTTGTGAGAGGAGAGTGGGCTGACAGCCTAGGCTCAGTTGCTCCAGAAATAAAAGTGGTGAGCTTGGTGTTCTTTTCCAGAAGACCCAAGCATGTGCTAATTCTGAGTTTGGTTTCTGCTGTAAGGGTCATGGGCTCTTGGGAATTTGGTGAAAGCTCTAGATGTTTTCTCTAGAGAATTGCACACACACACACACACACACACACACACACACATGAGCACATGCACAGACAATTTTATTTATTTATGGTGCTTCCTGAAACACTCAGCCTGGGGGAATTTTAGCCCACACAGCTCACTAATAGGAGGCTGTACTCTTCCCCAAGGTGAGCCTGGGGGGGTGCCCCACCTGGCCATCCTCCCCATGGTCGCTCCTCAGTGACCACCGGCCATGCTGAATGAACCCTGCTGTCACACGGCCAGCTTTTCTTGGCAGTCTGGCCTTGGAGAGGCTCGCTGGGGGCTCTGGCAGTTGCTCTTGTTTATTACAAAGTCTTGCTCCACTCCCTGGCGACAGCTTGCAAACCAAAACTATTTCATTTCCCAGTTACAAACAGGTTAGAGGAGAGAGGCTGAAAAAGAAAAAAGAAAAAAGAAAAAGGCAGACACCTTTGGAAGGCACGACTTCTCCTTGGCTTCCCTTGAGGATTGGTTTTGTCCTCCAGTGTCCCGCAGCTCTGGATTTGCTTCTAGGAGAACCGTGGTTGTTTCTGCCCTCAAGTGAACAAAATTGCTGGTTGAATTGTTCCTTCTTGTTCTTCTCTATCTTGGTGGAGGTTTTTCCCCCACCACTTAGAAAAAAGGATGAGGCTAATACTCCCTCTTCCCCAACTAAATGGATATTTCCCTCCTAACTGACTTACTTGGCAAAAACTACAATGTGGATGAAAGGGGGATGGGTGCAGGTAGCAAGGAAGGATAGAAGTATTTTCCAGTTCTATAAACAGCTGTCTGCCTCTCATCTTTACCACACAAAAATCACAGCTTAGAACGCTTGCAAAGGAGTGATGAGGCACTGAAGTGCCCAGTCCACCATCTACTTGTTATATAACAGTGAGCAAGTTACTTAGCCTCTCTGAGCCCGTTTTCTTCCATGATTAAAACATTACCTGCTGCATAAGGTGGTAGAGAGAATTCAGTGAGAATGTGGGCCTAGTTGTTAGCAGTTCTTTGACTCCAAGTGAACATTCAGGAACTATTTATTATTAATATTATAAACCTTAGTTTTTTTTTTTTTTTTTAAACAGAGTCTCGCTTTTTCGCCCAGGCTGGAATGTCCTTCTCCTGGGTTCAAGCGATTCCCCTGCCTCAGCCTCCTGAATAGCTGGGACTACAGGCACACGCCACTGTGCCCAGCTAATTTTTGTATTTTTAGTAGAGACGGGGTTTCACCATGCTGGCCAGGCTGGTCTCAAACTCCTGACCTCATGATCTGCCCTCCTTGGCCTCCCAAAGTGCTGGGATTACAGGCGTGAGCCACCGTGCCTGGCCTATAAATAGATTTTTATGCTCCAGTGGAGCACTATTTTCCCTCTAGAAACACCATCTAGCACTGCTATGGTCTGAATGTTTGTGTCCCTCAAAATTTGTAGGTTGAAACCTAATCACTCATGTGATAGTAACTGAAGGTGGGCCCTTTGGGGGGTGATTACATCATGAGGGCAGATCCCTCATGAATGGGGTTAGTGTCCTTATAATGGAGGCTCCCAAGAGCTGCCTTGCCCCTTCCATCCTATGGGGACACAGTAAGAAGTGCCATCGAGAAGCCAGGAAGCAGGGCCCTCACCAGACACTGAATCTGCCAGCTCCTTGAGTTTGGCCTTTCCAGCCTCTATAACTGTGAGAAATAAGTTTCTGTTGTTGATAAGCTACCCAGTGTGTGTATTTTGTTATAACAGCCCGAACAGACTAAGACAGGTGTCTTAAACACAAACATAGGCTCTCTCTAATTTGTACTAGGAAGTTCTACTTGCCACACCTAGGATGAGTAACTAATTAGGTGACATCATTTTAGGACCTGGTTGAAGGTTCTAATCCTAAATAATACTCTTAGCACAGAAGTAAGGGCACTTGATATGTCCAACCTACTATACCACATAGTACAGATATTTTAAAACATTCAGGCCGGGCACAGTGGCTCATGCCTGTAATCCCAGCACTCTGGGAGGCCGAGGCAGGTGGATCACCTGAGGTCAGGAGTTTGAGACCAGCCTGACCAACATGGTGGAACACCATCTCTACTAAAAACACAAAATTAGCCAGATGTGGTAGCGCATGCCTGTAATCCCAACTACTTGGGAGGCTGAGGCAGGAGAATCACTTGAACCTGGGAGGCAGAGGTTGCGGTGAGCCAAGATCATGCCATTGCACTCCAGTCTGGGCATCAAGAGTGAAAACTCCATCTCAAAAATAAATAAATAAATAAATAAAAATTAAAAAAACCATTCAGACTCTGCTCTTCATGTAACACCACCGTCAAGTCAGCAGAGAAGACAGTACAGGTTTTTATAAGAGTAAATATTTGTTGGAGCACTTTGCATGTGCTAATAGATGTCCTAAGCAATTTATCTAGTTTAATCTTTTCGGTTATCTTCTGAATAGGTACTATTGTTGTCGTCATTATTTTATACATGAAAACAGTCTTAGAGAGGTTAAGTGAATGTTTCAGAGTCACAGAGCTTGCACGAATGAGAGCTGCTACTAAACTGAGAGCCTACTGCATTATGTGGCTTTAGTCTCTTCTAATTCTTATGAGCCTGTGTTGCTTCTCTTTAAACTCCCTAAAATAATAATGTTCAGTTGAGAAGTTCGTCCTTGCTCACTATAATAGTACTGAACATCTCCCCCTAGCAGAATTCTCAGATGGCTTAACACTGTCCAGAACAAACTCAGCTTCAGATTTATGTAAAACAACTTTCACATTGTTTGTGAAACTGATGGATAATTTATTTTTTAACCACCATGCAGAAGAAAACTATGTAAGTGCACACATCCTTCAGTGTTCACAAATAAAATGGGAAGAAGTAATAGTGTTCATTTACATCATCCACAATGTTTGCTATAAGACACAAGAAACAGTTCTTAAAGCCATATACAGACTCACACAGTAGTGCTTCTACAAAAACTTACGCTATGAACTCTAGTCTATTCTCTCATTTCCTTTTTTGAGACAGAGTCTCACTCAGTCACCCAATCTGGAGTACAGTGGTACGATCTCAGCTCACAGCAAACTCTGCCTCCTGGGTTCAAGGAATTCTTGCGCCTCAGCCTCCCAAGTAGCTGGGATTACAGGCGTGCACCACCACACCTGGCTTTTTAATTAATTAATTATTTAATTTATTTATTTTTGTATTTTAGTAGAGATGAGGTTTCACCATGTTGGCCAGGCTGGTCTTGAACTCCTGGCCTCAAGTGATCCATCCACCCAGGCTTCCAAAGTGCTGGGATTACAGGCACGAGCCACTGCGCCCAGCTTGTCCTCTCATTTCTATCGGCCGTGAGCAAGTTTGAGATCTGAACTAAACTTCTTTATGTAATGTTTGTTTTGTTTTGTTTTTTCCTCTGAATGTAAAAGTCCAATATAGAAAATTTAGAAAATGCAGGTGTGTATAAAGAAGCCACTCAAATGAACCAGATTTCTTAGTGTTTGATCTGGACTCAGATTCAAAGCTCATTTAGCTCTTAATAAAATTCAGAGTTGTTTTTGTGATGGACTACAAGGATAATCTTTTGATTCTAGTGTAATTTAAGATATTTTACCAGTGGGGCACGGTGGCCTACACCTGTAGTCCCAGCACTTTGGGAGGCCATGTAGTCCCAGCACTTTGGGAGGCCAAGGCAGGCAGATCACTTGAGGTCAGGAGTTCGAGACCAGCCTGACCAACATGGTGAAACCCAGTTTCTACTAAAAGTACAAAATTAACTGGGTGTGGTGGTGCATGTCTGTAATCCCAGCTACTCAGGAGGCTGAGACAGGAGAATCACTTGAACCTGGGAGGCGGAGGTTGCAGTGAGCTGAGATGGCGCCACTGCACTCCAGCCTGGGCAACAAGAAACTCCATCTAAAAAAAAAAAGATATTTTACCATAAGTCATTTTAAAGAAGTCAAATTAGAAAAGAATTGTTTTATCTGCTCCTAATTGTTATGGGTGAGTATCTAGAGAAATGTTGAATGGAGAAAAAGTAAGCCTATGACATTCTTCAATGCTTTCTATTGTATAGCAAACTGGATTCTTGCCTTCTCTGAGCTTTCAAAATGATCTGGAATCTTGACCTTTCAAAGCTATGGTTTAAAAAAACAACTAGAAATGTGATTTTCTGCTCCTCATTGTTTTCCCATTTTCTTCCTATTTATAAAGGATTAAAATGTTATACCTAAAAAAAGAAAATTGCAAAATCAGCTTATATCTATATCATTTTGGATATTTGTAGTATTTAATTTTGTATCTTATCTGAATATGATTCAAAGAACAAATTACTTCCACATATATTTCTTTCTTCCTATAATGACTATCAGACACTTTAAATCTATTTAAAAGTTATGTTCATGTATTGGCTGCATATGAACATGTAAAGGAAAAAGATCATACCATTTAATTTTCCATGTTCTTTTTTTTT
>NW_016823670.1:461301-478600 GCF_001698545.2 Rhinopithecus bieti
GGCGCCCGCCACGTCGCCCGGCTAGTTTTTTGTATTTTTTAGTAGAGACGGGGTTTCACAGTGTTAGCCAGGATGGTCTCGATCTCCTGACCTCATGATCCGCCCGTCTCGGCCTCCCAAAGTGCTGGGATTACAGGCTTGAGCCACCGCGCCCGGCCTAATTTTCCATGTTCTTAAATCAACCATATTGAATTGACATGGTGTGTTCAGAATGTCCTCAATCATATGTAAAAAAAAAAAAAAAAATAGTTAGACATTAACCTAATTTTCTTCTTTCTCTTTCACTTGGTTTCAAAGTCAAGTTAGAGGGGAGTTGATTTCATTTTACACAGCACTACTTCCCATGTTATCTGTGAGCCAAAATTTCATAAAGCAATTAGTATTCTCAAATTTACAATCCACAATTTGAGGGGCATTAATTGCTCAGGTAATTGTTTGTTTCTGTAATATTTATTTACTTGCTTATCACTTCGTCCGAGAGCCTCAGTGTGATTCATAAATATTGACTTTTTGTGATTATGTTTTATTGCAAGCAAATAAGATACATAGTTATTAGTACATTTTAAATCATTATTAGCTTTGCAGTTGACCAAGAAAGCTGGCATTTAGATTTGTGGTTATAACCTAAATCTAACTTAAATCGTTCTTCTTTTTTGTGCCAGTGATGTGCTATCCTATATTGAAAGAATTCTGAATGATATTTCAGCTTTGCAAAGTGATAGCAGAAGAACCTGATGCAAGTTTATTTTCGTCTTCTTTAAGATTTCCAGTATTTTATCTCTAACATGGTAGGAATGTCTTGAATTAAGCATGTAGAATTTTATTTTTAGGGTCCTCCAAATAGCTCATTCTCTCACATCCTAGCATGACCTTCAATAACCAAACAAGCAAAAAGTCTAATAGTTACAAATATAGTGTTTACCAGGATAAAAAAATAAATAAATAAACATTCTTATGATACCTAGTCTGTCTAGGCTTGTGACCTTTTCCACTGAACTCTGAACACATCTGGCTTTTTCCTGCCAAACCTCAGATCTCTGACCTGTGTTGTTTGTGGTCATCACCTTTGTTGTTGTTGTTGTTTTTAAGTTAATTCTACTAGGGTTGTGGAGCTCCATGCTGTGAACTATGATTTGTAATCTCTTGTGTTTATGACTTTCTACTTCTTTCCAACATGATTTGTGGCTGACCTTATTTTTAACATTTGGACACAAGGCTTTTATATTTCAAAGCTGACCTTTGATTTGTGTGTTCTATTTTGTAAATCGTAGGTGATGGATCTGGGGAGCCACAGATGAGAGGGGCTAAAAAAAGGTCCCAGAAATGTGGTGGTTGTTTGTTGGCTACCATGATTCAACAGCAGGGTCATGAAAGCTGATGCAGGGAGTTGCTCAGACCAGGGAAGAGTTTGGACGGTAAATCTGAGTCACTGCCTGATCCAGCAAACTCCCGCGGTGCCTCTGAGTCTAGGATCAGGGTCATCTTTGACTTGAGAGTGAATAACAATGTCTGCTTTCCCAAAGGAATAAAGATGGAAAGTTCTGTTATCCACTTTTAATTATATATTTTTCTAGCAATATGCTAATTTAATACATCAGCACCTGTATGTCTCTCAACATGTCAATAATTTTAGTCATGTTAACATGCTGATGACTGTGCCATTTTAGTCCTTTGAGTTTGCAGACTTATAAAACAGATGTGTCCCCATGAGGACATACTTAGATGGCTTTCTCATAGTTTCCAACTTGCCTACATTTAAATTAATATTAAAATAAGTAATTACATTATAAAATTATAGTTTCCCCAAAGATTTTTGAGTCCAGATCCCTATTGTCCTAAAAGGTGGCAATTATTTGTCTTCCGTAGACTATTAACTTCATAATTTTCATTAAGATTAATTCTATTAATTCCTTGGTGGTCCATCCCTATATTGAGTAACCCATTTTCTGGGATACCTTCCTAAAAAGCAATGGAGCTTCTTACTGAAGCAATGTAAGACTGGTATTATTATTCTTCAGCAATCCTCCATGGAAACAGAAAAGTGACCATTTTCCTTCCTTTGCTCCTTCCTTCATTTCCTCCTTCATTCCTTTCTTCCTAATTATTTTATTTTTATTTATTCACTAGAGACAGGGTCTTGCTGTGTTGCCCAGGTTGAAGTGCAGTGGCACTATCATGGCTCACCATAGCCTTGACCTCCTGGACTCAGGTAGCTGAGATCACAGGTGTGCACCACCACATCTGGCTGTTTTTTTTTTTGTTTTTTTGTTTTTTTGGTTTTTTTTTTGTAGAGACAGAGTCTATCTATGTCACCTAGGCTCACCTCGAACTCCTAAACTCAAGCAATCTTCCTACCTCAACCCAAAGCACTGGGCTTACAGGCCTGAGCCATGTGTTCAACCCGTCTTTCTCCCTAATTTACATTCTAGTTAAGGGGAGGTACACGAATCCTGAACACAAGCTATGTGGCTAACAAGTCAATATTCAACTAACAAGGCTTAGAACTTTTATCTTTACCTGGTTGGAGATTCACCCAAACTCTATAAAATGAAGTGTCATGGAAGAATATCTCATGCAAAAAGCCCAGGCTTTGGATTTTTTTTTTTTTTTTTTTTTGATGGAGTCTCACCCTCTCCCTTAGGCTGGAGTGCAGTGGCGCAATCTCGGCTCACTGCAGCCTCCCTCTCCTGGGTTCAAGTGATTCTCCTGCCTCAGCTTCCCAAGTAGCTGGGATTACAGGCATGCGCCATGACGCCTGGCTAATTTTTGTATTTTTAGTAGAGATGGGGTTTCCCCATGTTGACTAGGCTGGTCTCAGGTGATCCATTTGCCTTGGCCTCCCAAAGTGCAGGAATTATACCATGCCTGGCTTAGATTTAAATGCATTTTTATTCCAGTATGGCTCTTCCATTTTACCTGCTGTGATCTTGGACAAGTTAACCTGATTCAACATGTGTAGAAGAAAGAAAACAATAGTTAACTAATGGAATGGTGATGAAGATTAAATTAGATAAGAAATACAAGTAATGTGCCTAAAATAGTGACTTTCACCTGGTATATGCTCTCTACATAAACCTAAAATAATTTTAGGTTTGGTTAAACCTAAAATAATTTTAGGTTTATAAACCTAAAAATAATTTTAGGTTTGGTTAAACCTAAAATGAAGATAGCATCTAAAAAATGATGAAAGATGAAATTCAGGCAAGGTGTTCTGATGTACTGGCAACATACAAGATGCTGCTGGACAAACTCCTGGGAATCACTAAACCTTAGAGGTAATCATGGAGTGAAAAATCCTTCAGGAGATTGCCTAAGAAGATAAATGCAAAAGAGGCACTAAAAATATGTGATTAATGCTCTCAAAGGCAATGGGCAGGGGGGATCAGGATAATAATGAGACTTTACCATTTCACAAAAGATCTTTACATGTGTCATCTCCATATTGCAGAGCAGCCCTGAAAGACAGGAATCTCCCACATCATCATTTTATAGATGTGGAACTGAAGCTCAGGCACAATTAAGTGACTTGCCCAAAGCCACACAGCCAGTAAAGGACAAGGCCAGGACTTGAATGTGGATCTTCCAATTCTAAATCCATTATAATCTACTCTAAAGGACTGTCAAATGTGGTGTTTCACTGAGGAATGATGACTTTGAATAGCACCATTTTATGGTAGAAGGCAAACTATCTTTCTGCCTTGAATACAATAGTTTCACATTAACTGAGGCCAACTGTGGTCCAAAAACAGATGAGTACAGTATAATAAGATATTCTGAAAGAAAGAGAGAGACATTTGTATAATTTTTTTTTTTTTTTGAGACAGGGTCTTGCTCTCTTGCCCGCGGTGGAGTGCAGTGGCACAAACATGGCTCACTGCAGCCTCAACCCCCTGGGTTTAAGCAATCCTTCTGCCTCAGCCCCTGAGTGACTAGGACCACAGGCATGCGCCACCATGACTGGCTAAGTGTTTTATTTTTTGTAGAGATGGAGTTTTGCCAAATTGCCCAGGCTCCTGGGCTCAAGGGATCCTGCCACCTCTGCCTCCCAAAGTGTCTGGATTCACAGCCATAAGCCACTGTGCCAGCCTTATATAACTTTTTTACAGTATATTGTTGCAATGTTTAAATTTTATTATGAGTTATTGTTGTTAATCTCTTACTGTGCCTAATTTATATATTAAACTTTATAATTGTTATGTAGGTATGTATAGGAAAAACATAGTATGTACAGGGTTTGGTAAAATCTGATTTCAGGCATCTAATGGGGGCTTGGAAGGTATCCCCCCAGATAAGAAAGGACTACTGTAATGTTCACCTGAATAATTTAGGGAAATGTTTAGAAGCCTTAATTATAGACATTGACTCTCAGGCTATTCCCAGTCTCTAAATGTTTCCTGTGTAGATATACTCAGTTTCTGAGGGAGACACATTAAATATATGTTCCAGAAAACACTTCAGGCAAATATACCCATATTAATACAAAATAGGACTTAACCTCAAACCCATATGGGTTTTCTACCCTGGTGACCTCAGCTGGGCTATTTCTTGGCTTCTGGCTGAATAAGGCTTACCATAAAGGCAAACCGAAGATCATGGGCTTGAGTATTGCACTCAAAATCACAGGCACTTTTGCTGCTAATCTTGCAGGAAATTACAAAATAAAATTAACTGAGGTACAGCTTATACACTAAACTACATATGCAGTAAAGTACACAAACCTTAACTGTACAGCTTGATGAATTTTAACATATGTATACCCCGTGTAACCCCTACCGTCAAGACATAGAACATTTCTGGTACCTGCAGGGCATTTTAGAATATCTACAAAAATTAACTTTCCCACTCTAAACTGTCAGTGGGTAGGAGGACGGCCTTTGCCTACGGTCTTACCAGGACAAGCAAATAAAAGCACTAATGTTTCAATTTCAGGAAGTCCTTAGCTCTTCAGAGGCAGACCCTATGCTTAGAAAGAGGGTGGGTCAGGTGTGAGCTGGCCAGCACTGTTTCCGGCTGTGTCTCTGCAGCATTTCCTCTTTCTGTAGTACTTTAGCTGGTTTTCCTCAGAGGAAACACTCCTTTTCACGTGTTTGAGTCACACTAATCCCATCTTCCTGGTGCCAGGGTTGGATGATGAGAACAAGGCCTAAGCCAATGAGCGTGCAGCATTCGCAGCCCACGCTGACAGGCCTAGGGGTAGACCCAATGTAAAGCAAGAAGAGGTTCGCTGAGACAGTGAGCGAGAATCAGGAAGGGTGGAGCTAACACTCTGAGACAGAAATCAAATCTGCTGACACGGCCGACCGAGCTCCCTTATGTACCCACGCCCGAAACAAGATCCACCCTTGGACTTTAAGTTACAAGACTGCGTAGATTCTCTTGTGTCAAGCACAAGCAGCTTGAACTTTGTTTTCTGTCACTTGCAGTCAAAATGACCTAGTAAGTTTCTGCGAGGGCTAAGTTGTCCCCTGTAAGAGAATGACAGGAATTTTTTCTTCTCTTAAAAGAGAGTGGGCATAGAAAGAAGGGGAAAAGGAAGAGAGGGAGGCTGGAGCCTGAATTGTGGCAGAAAAGGAACGAAAGATTCGTTTTTTAAGAACAAGGATAAGGATGATGAATATTGTATTCATGCTTTTTACATTTTATGCAAACTACTTTCACCTTTCTCAAACTCCAGCAAAGCTGACTGCATATAAAAATGCCTGTGTGAGTGTGTGTGTGTGTGTGTGTGTGTGTGAGAGAGAGAGAGAGAGAGAGAGAGAGAGAGAGAGAGAGAGAGAGAGACAGAGAGACAGAAAGAGAGAGAGACAGAAAGAGACAGAGAGAAGAGAGGAGAGAGGATGGGGGAGAAGAAGAAGGACGAGGAGGAGAGGAAGGCAGGCTGGCAGGCTAGCTGGATGGCTGGCCAGGATCTACATTGTATTGAGGTGATACAGAATAAGGAACACAAGAGGCAATGAAAAGATTATCTCTAAACTCAACAAATTCAGCAAAATAGGAGCTTGAAGCCAGAACTGATCATGGGAATGTCAGCCCTCTGGCAATGCACAGAATTGTTGAAGAATGAGGTGGACTTCCACAAGTCTTGGTATGGGGGGTTGAGCCTATCTCCTCTAGATCTTAAGAGGCAGGGTGACCCCAATTAACTAGGTCTGACATTATCCCTAAGTCTATTTATTTGACAATAACATTACTTGCTAGCAAGAGTTTTCTCAGCCACTTCTAACTTTGGGTTGGTTAAACAGGAACCAAAAAGGCAAACAAATAAAATCTACACAGGAAGTGAAAACAGATAATAGTAAAATATTTTCAAAATGTCTTGAAATAAGGAACTTCGAAATTAACAAACTCTTTCACTTGACTGATTTGCAAGAAATCTGCTTCCCAAAGCCCAAACATACCCAAAGGAAAACAAAATGCATGTACTTTGCTTTGCTTAATGTGGATTTTGTGCATTTTGCCCATGCAAAATGCTAGGCCTCCGTGAACGTAACTCACTCACAGTTCTCTGAAGTTACCAGTTAACCAAAAATTAGACATTTACCACTTAATGGGAAAAACATGTGCTTTCTCTACTCCCATCACCGCACCCTACCTTGGAACTTTTTCCATTCAGTTAGTATGTATTAAATTCTAATGGCACTAGATGTTACATAGGGTACAGACAATAAAGTAGGCAAGATCTATGCCCTCAGAAATTACATAAGAAAAAAACATGTATAGATGATCAACACATTCTCCACTGGCTAATTCCAATGTCAAGAAAGCTAAGTATAGGTATGTATAACCCAAGGGAAAGGAGAAGCCAGATATTTAGGTTGGGTTCCCAGGGAAATAAACTCCAGCATGGAGATTAGTATGCAAATAGTATATCAGTGTTCCCAGGATCAAAACCTGTGGGAGGGAAGAAGGCAGTACTGGGTAGGAAAAGAAGTATTGCCTGAGACTATCTAAATCCAGGCCTGAAGTCAATCATCAGGGAGCACTGAAACTGGCTCAACCTTTCAGAGTTGTTCTGAGTCAGGAAGAGACTTCTAGAGCCTTTAACTCCACATGGACCAATCATGGGATGTTGACTGCCCCAGAAAGGGGTATGACTTTGCTGGGGGAGCACTGAAGACTGTCAGCTGGCATTCTTCCCAAAAACATCTGGAGGAATAAATCCTTCAGTCCTGAAAAAGATCAGGGTGGCACAGTGCACAGCATCTACACCACCTGAAATTATTTAAAGTTTTGGAATTCAATTAATCTGGTGATACCCTAACATATAAACTTCCCATTTCTTTTTGGAGGGTAGGAGTGGCTCTCCTGGGTAGGTTCTCCTTCAACAGGAATCTGCTTCATACTTAATCACCTTATTAACTTGTCTGATGAACTTTTCCCAGGGAAGGAAGCATTTTAGCCCAACGATAACCATCAGCATGTTGTTTGGGCTGATAATGAAAATACTAACATTAGAATGAAGTGGTTTGGAGTTGGAGTCACACGGAATGGTTGTGTTTTCACCAGAGTAGAAGAAGTGCTTTGAATATTATTGACTCACTTAGACCTTTGGGTATATAGGGGCACGAGAGAGTTGATAATGCCTATCAGAGGAAGGCAGCTGAAATGCTGCTCAATCCCAACTATTTGCAACTTGAACGTCTACTATCAATGAAGACAGAAAGTGAACTTGCTTGTGAAGATACCGTGAGTTCAGCGCTGTTAGTTCCATCTAATAGAGCTGTTACCAGATCCAACTCTGCAATGTGCCTTCAAGTATATTATTAATGTTCAGGAATGCAGGGCAGTCAAGTTAGGTCTTTCTTTCAACAAAAAGTAAATGATTAAATTATATTCCAAGAACCTGAGGATCCTGTTCTAATGAAGAGTGTTCCCCAAGAATCCCAAAGGAATTTTTTTCTGTGTTGATTGTTATTCATAGCATGGAAGAAAAAAAATCCAAATTCTTGTTTTTCTTCTTCTCCTAGAACTACCTGCGGCCACTCAAGAAACATGGAAATCGCTGTGATATCCACTTATTTTGCAAATATGGGTGGATAGTGCTGCATTTAAGATGATGGGAATGGGCTTTCTGCATTATTACTCAATTGATTAATTTAATGACCCCAACCACATTATAAAGGACAGCACCTTGGCCAGACGCAGTGGCTTACGCCTGTAATCCCCAGACTTTGGAAGGCTGAGGTGGGCAGATCATTTGAGGTCAGGAGTTCGAGACCAGCCTAGTCAACATGATGAAACCCCATCTCTACCAAAAAAAAAGACAAAAATTAGCTGGTTGTGGTGGAGAGTGCCTATAATCCCAGCTACTCAGAAGGCTGAGGCAGAAGAATCGCTTGAACCAGGGAGGCGGAGGCAGAGATTGCAGTGAGCCGAGATCGCACCACTGCACTCCAGTCTGGGCAACAAGAGTGAGACTCCGTCTCTAAATAAATAAGTAAATAAATAGAGGACAGCACCTCACAAATGCTTTCTTTGTGTAGCAGAAGCAAGGGAAAATAATATAGAACAGATAGCTGTGAACAGACCCTGTGCTAATTCGATTTATAATCACCTAAAAAATAAGAAACATCAGATGCTCTTAATTGAAAATTTTCTCTTCATTAGAGAAATATGCCTTGCCATGTTATTATCTAAGAACCACTGTGGAGTTTGTAGGGAGTTTGGGGACGGCTCTGTGCAAAGTTAATCATAGCCTGCTCAGTTGATTATAGCATGCATTCTGTTTGCTTGTCACGTGAATAGAGCGAGGCTTCAACTGCATGACATGAATAGGCTGGACATGCCAGAGAATTACGTATTGTGTTATTTGTTAAACTTTAGAACCACAACTAATGCTTAATGCTGAAAACCTCTAATCAGTATTGGACTGTTCAGACTTAAAGCTGTGTTTACAATAGTAACAGATAGTAGGACGGATGTATCTTCCATTTGCAAATTAAATAGAAACATACATTGTAATTGAAAGCCCCTTAAAAATTCCCCAGATGGAGTTAAAAAGTAATCACTTGATGAGTTTATTGGGAAAAAATGGAAAATATTTATTAAAATATTCAATTCCTAGAACCCTCTCTGTCCCTAAAGACTAATCGGGGATAGCAACACAAAGTAACTCATTCAGAGGCATTATAGGCTGGGCTCGTGGCTCATGCCTATAATCCCAGCACTTTGGGAAGCTGAGGCAAGTGGATCACTTGAGGTCAGGAGGTCGAGACCAGCCTGGCCAACATGGTGAAACCCCGTCTCTACTAAAAATATGAAAATTAGCTAGCGTGGTGGCGGACAACTGTAATCCCAGCTACTTGGGAGGCTCAGACAGGAGAATCGCTTGAACCAGGAGGTGAAGTTTGCAGCAAGCCAAGATCGCACCACTGCACTCCAGCCTGGGCGATAGAGTGAGACGCAGTCTCAAAAAAAAAAAAAGGTATTGTATTCTCATACTAACTGATGAATAACATCTAAGAAAAACAAGGTATTATTGCTACAGCACTAATAAATAATTAAAATAAGCCAAGATAGAGAGAGAAAACACTTTCCTTCTTCCTGCAGTGTTATATCAAAATCTAGATAGATTGTTCACGAATAGTTGCATTTTATTATAGTAAAGGATATTCAAGTGCTTAAGTATTAATTGAATTAAGTATTCAATTACTTAAGTAATTAAGTAAAGTCCTGAAAATTTTAGGACATCTTGCTTTGTTTTCCCTGTTTATAACCTTACTAGCCTCTTTTCTTGGTTGAGGTGGGGACAGGGGCTCTGTTGCATTTTCTTCAGTAGATAATTAGTTTTAGCATGATTGAAATAATAGAGAAGCTCTGAAGACAGTTCTTGAAAATCAGCAGCCTGAAGAAATTACATTTGGCTTACAAGATTAGTATTACTTCTGCCCATGTTTACTACTGCTGTATTCCATCTTCTGAGCCATTGGTGTCTCTGTAGTTCACCATATACAGGCCAAGAACACATGCCTGAAACAAATACATTCCACTCGCCTGAGGCAGTGGCATGGAGCTGATTATTCTGATTACTGTAGGGGGTGACAAGGAGACACATTCTCTTTAGCACCATATTAGTCTGTTCTTGCATTGCTATAAATGAATACATGAGATTGGGTAATTTATAATGATAAGAAGTTTAATTGGCTCATGGTTCTGCAGGCTGTACAGAAAGCATGGTGCTGGCATCTGTTCCTGGGGAGGACCTCAGCAAGCTTACACTCATGGTGGAAAGGTGAAAGGGAAGCCAGCATGTTGCATGGAAGAAGGGGGTAAAGGAGAAAGAGTGAGAGACAGACAGAAGAAGTGCCATACTCTTCAACAACCAGCTCTTGTGTGAACTCAGAGCAGAAAGTCACTCATCACCAATAGGAGAGCATTAAGCTATTTATGAGGGATCCACCCCCATGATCCAGATATCTCCTACCAGGTCCCACCTCCCAACCTTGGGGGTTACATTTCAGCATGAGATTTGGAGGGGACAAATACCAACCCATATCAAATACTATTCAGATATGCAGGTAAGAATGCCTTTTCTGCCCAGCTTGTCTATATTAATTCTTCAGTTGATTCTTTACTTCCCCTGAAGCTTCATCTCACTTGACAAATGAAACAGAAAGTAAATTAGGGAAGTCTAAAATGCTTTAATGAATTTAGGTCTTTGAAGGCCTAAGAATTTTTTTCTTCTCATTAGAAGACTGAATTCATTCATTTGCTTGTTCATTTTTTCCATCAGTCAATCAGCAAGTATACCTAGAAAGAGCATATATTCCGAGACCGTCAGGAATGTGACAGTGATAAGGACATAGTCTCTGACTTTGAGGAGTGTAGAGGAATCCCGACGTCCCCTCATCCCTTGCCCCATGTCCTCTTTCTCCCCTGTTTGCCCAGTACACACATACTCAGGAATGGGCCTATTTATCTATTTCCTTCCTCAAGCTCCACTCTGCATCATTTTAGTAAGATCATCTTGTGGCATTAAGCAGCAATTGTTTAGGAGTAGTAAAAAGTGTTTTAAGAAAGTAAATATTCCTTTGCTAATACATATTGCTGGATTTTATGTTACCTCACAGTCAACTGTAGTCAATTTATAAACGAAGAACCAGTTTTCTTTGCATTCTCAGAGCAATGTGAGATATGCCAGTCCTGTTATCATGTAGTGATTAGTATGTGGGTAAATTACACCTCTGTTGGCAGTGTGGGAGATAATAAATACGCAGAATTTGGGAATATGATTTTGGGAGTCACAAAGACCTGAATTTGAAACCAGGCTTTATCACTTAGACGCTGTGTGGCGTTGGACAAGTTGTTTACCTTCTCTGAATCTTGATTTCCTGCTCTACAAAAGAGTGATACTACCTGGCTCAAATACATATGGTGAGAGTTACAAATGGGGTTAGCCCAAGTTGCCCTCACCATGCCTTCATGCCCAGGCCTCACCAGCCTCAAAGCATGAAACAGATCTTCTTAGGGATAGTATATTGGTTTGCTAGGGCTGCCATCACAAAAGATCACAATCTGAGTGACTAAAACCACAAAAGTTAACTTTCTCACAGTTCTGGAGACTGGAAATCCAAGATCAGGGGGTTGGCAGTTTTGTTTTCTCCTGAGGCTTCTCTCCTTGACTTGCAGCAGGCTGTGTTCTCGCTGTGTTTTTTCTGTGTGTGCACACATCCCTGGTGTCTTGATCTTTTCTTATAAGGACACCAGTCATATTAGACCACAGCTCCACCATAATGGCCTCATTTTACCTTAGTCACCTTTGTTGAAGCCTTAGCTTCAAATTTCGAAGTATTGGGAGTTGGAACTTCAACGTATGTCCCGGACATATCATCCTGAACACACCCGAACTTGGCTGATCCCAGAAGCTAAGTAGGGTCAGGCCTGCTTAGTACTTGGATGGGAACTTCAACATATGAATTGAAGGGGTGGACACAATTCAGCCCATGACAGATAGTAAGATAGTTACCCAGATTTCACCATCTTGCATTCATCTGCATAACTCAGGGCTCAGTGTCAATCGCAGGAAGTATCTTTCAGGTGCTCAAGACTTGCCAGGTTTTCCACTCTTGCTCTGCCGGGAAACCACCTTAGGATCAGTCTCCACCACCAGCCCTGCCTGAGACTCCAGTGGGCACCTGAGTGTCTGTACCCAGGATGCTCTGCCTAGTGCCTAGGATGCCCCCTTTGCAGCCCACACTGTAGCATAGCCAGGCCCCTGCAGTGGGGAGAACACTCACTCTACAACGTGTCCCATCCAGTCACCGGGCCTCCAGCCAGGCTGCCTATACCTCTGTGCCTCCAAGGCCCTCGTGAAAACAGCTGCTTCATCATCTGTCCACAGCCCCTTTCCCTATAGGTTTTGGACAGTGTAGAACCAAATGGCATGCTCTGTTCCTTCCCCTTATCTCTCAGCATCAGGGACTAGGGCGTGTTATCCCTCCTCACTCCAGATTCAGCCAAAAGCCTCATTGATTCTGACTTCTGGCCATGACCTTCTTTTAGGTCATTCACATGCTCAGACATGTGGGATTAGGGTGGGATTCTTTTACATATAAACTCTTGTACTCTCTTGACATAGTTGTTCAATGAGCACCTTGAAGGGAATGACATTAGTTCCTGATACTACTTTTTAAAACTTCTTGGCATCCTGCGCTGGTTGAAGAAGTAGGCTTTGGGTTTAAATCCTGTTCTGTGACCTTGGACTGCACACTTACCAACCTGATTTTTATTTTTTCAGACCGAGGTTACTCTGTCACCCAGGCTTGAGTGCAATGGCGCAACCTTGGCTCACCGCAACCTCTGCCTCCCGGGTTCAAGCAATTCCCCTGCCTCAGCCTCTTGAGTAGCTGGGATTACAGGCATGCGCCATCACACCCGGCTATTTCTGTATTTTTAGTAGAGATAGGGTTTTGCCATGATGGTTAGGCTGGTCTCGAACTCCTGACCTCAGGTGATTTGCCTGCCTTGGCCTCTCAAAGTGCTGTGATTATAGGTGTGATTGGTTTTTCTATCTATAAAATAGATATAATAATACTTCTTACCTTGTAGGAATGAGTTAAATCAATGATACAGTAGTCTCCCCACCCATTATCTGTGATTTCACTCTTCAAGGCTTCAGTTACTTCTGATCCATGGGGTCTGAAAATATTGAATAGAAAATTCTAGAAATAAACAATTCATAGGTTTTAAATTGCTTGTGATTCTGAGTACTGTGATGAAATCTCACGCCCCAAGACGAGAGTCATCCCTTTGTCCAACAAATCTACTCTTTGTATGCTCCACATCAGTGATCACTTAGTAGCCCTCTCAGTTATCAGATGGACCAATCTTTTGAG
This sequence comes from Rhinopithecus bieti, assembly GCF_001698545.2. Lineage (NCBI taxonomy): Eukaryota > Metazoa > Chordata > Mammalia > Primates > Cercopithecidae > Rhinopithecus > Rhinopithecus bieti. Next base: position 474,636 of record NW_016823670.1, read on the forward strand.
GTATCACCATGCTTGTGTTCAAGTTACCTTGTTTTACTTACTAATGGACCTAAAGAACAAGGGCAGTGATGCTGGCAATTTAGATATACCACAGTGACTAAGTGCTTCCTTTAAGTGAAAAGGTGAAAATTCTCAACTTAATAAAGAAAGAAAAAAATTGCAGGCTGAAGTTGCTAAGTTCTACTGTAACAACAAATCTTCTGTCATTAAAATTGTGAAGGGAAAAGAAATTCATGCTAGTTTTGCTGCTGCACCTCAAACTGTAATCGGGTTTTGTACTGTCCATGATTTCAGGCATCCACTGGGGGTCTTGGAACGTACGCCCTGCAGGTAAGGAGGGACTACTTTCGCATAAAGGCTTTATCACCTTTCCTGGGATGTTATGATTATTGTCATTGTCATCAAACATTTCCAAGTGCTAACTCTTCCAGGTATTTCTTTTAGGTATGATGTCATTTAGTTCTCAGACAATTCCATGAGGGAGATAACATTCTGATCTCTGTTTTATAGAAGAACAAACAGTTAAGCCAGTAGCCCAAGACTGCGTGGTTATCAAGTGGCACTGTCAGCATTAAGACCAATTCCATCTGATCTTAACAGGCTGTGCTCTTAACCACTGTACTCAGTAAGTGATATTTATCAGTCACGATCAATTAGTCAACAGATTTTATATAGATGGTAAATACACTTTAGTAGGTGGAGTGAGAAGTATGTATGTGAAGTAGTGTTTTTTGTTTTTTTTTCCCAAGGATCTTACAGCTTTATTGGGAATATGCATATACATGTGAAAACAGAACTGAAATTACAAGGCACTGAGTGCAAATAAATAGTGGAAATGAAATACCCTATAAGTTCCAAAGAGGGAGTGGGAGAGCCCATGGTGAACCAGCATAGTCAAGAAAGGCATCGTGAAGAAGGTGGGCATGAGCCTAGAACACAGGAGCTTCACGTTTAATGATTGAATACAGTAGGTAGTCATTGAAGGATAAGTAGAATCAGGAAAAACTGAGAGGAGGAGGGAGGAAAGGCATTTTAGAAGATTGAGGTGAGCAAATAAACTGCTAAACTGGAGGAAATATCAATATTGTTTATATTACTAATTTAGAGTGGCCTTAAATATATGTATTAACAGATAAATGCAGAGCAAAATTATTTTTGCAAAGCTCGTTAACCTCTTTAACTTCACTGAATATTTAGAAAACAGTAAGATTTTGTTGGTAATTGGCGTAAATGTACGAGGCTTTTAGAAGATAGCAGCCAGCAGCCACAGATCTGTAACCAACCCAGGCCTCACCAGCTGCCCAAGAGCTGAAAAGAATGAATATCTTGACACACCGCCCAAGGATCTCTGTTCAAAACAACTTAAGAGTACTTGGGAAGAATAAAAATGTACCACTGTTTCTCAGTGTACTTTTACATATTAACATCTGAAAGTGTCTAAAAACAATAGGCTACATGTTACCAGAGCAAACAGAAACCGTGCAGTTAATTTTACATTAACCCAATGATGAAGCTAGTTCAAAGCTTTAAAAATGACACAAAAGAAAGAAAGCCAGCCATAGTGGCTGAAAACAAATTAAGATTGAATCAATCTTGACCTTAAACACTCTACCAGCAAAAGTCAAACAATAATAATGGCAATAAAAAGCAGTTTTACTAGGTAATGTCTGACCATATAGAATGCCGGGAATTGGGTTTTCTCGATCGAATGCTGTTCTAGCACCGTCCATCTGAAGTACCAGGGCAGCACATGCGTGGTAGTATATTTTGCTTGGTAGCACATAAGCTTCTGCCTTCAGGGCTATTTGAAACAGAACGTTCTATGCATTTTGTGTGATTTGAAAATCAAGTGGACACCAGGAGGACATAGCAGTATCACTTTTAGAGTCAGGCAAGGAGAGTTCCTGTCCTCTCCCCGAGCCACATCTCTCCTAATGGAGCAAGGAATTCATGGGGCCAAATGGATGTGCCCACCTGGAATTCAGCAATCTCCTCCCATCCTTGGCAAAATGTCATAAGGCCACTTACAGAGCCTCTGAAGACCTTGTCCTCACGTCTGTCCTTTGGAGAGGGGACTGCGCCACTGGTGTGAAAACCCCTAGCCATAGAGTAACCAAGGTGGTTACTGTGTGGTGCCTGTGTGGTGTAGACAGAGCTCAAATGTGTGGTCCAGGATATCCATGCCACTCACGTAGGGTTCTTCTCCTTCATGGTTGATTCAGGACAGAGAGTTCAGGAGTAGGGAGGTAAGCATTATACCGTAGTGGGGGCCAGGGCTAGCTCTCCCTACTGTCACCATATTGTAACATAAAACTTTGACAATTCTGACAATTCTAAATTCAATCCTGACCTGCTAGTTCATTATAAAGGTGCATTTTTCAAGATATGCCATTTGTCAGGTGTCCACTTGATTTATAAATTTTATACAAGTAGACATAACATATTTGGCCATGTATGGTTCCCCTTTGTATTCTTGCCCTGGGCTCGTAAATGTTTGCTGTGGGCCCAGGAAACATAAGAGGCTGACAGACGCAAAAAGGACGAGGACATAAAATTCTCAATCCCATCTCCTCTTTTTTTTTTTTTTTTTTTTTGAGACGGAGTCTCGCTCTGTCGCCCAGGCTGGAGTGGAGGGACCGAGTCTCAGCTCACTGCAAGCTCCGCCTCCCGGGTTTACACCATTCTCCTGCCTCAGCCTCCCGAGTAGCTGGGACTACAGGTGCCCGCCACCTCGCCCGGCTAGTTTTTTGTATTTTTTAGTAGAGACGGGGTTTCACCGTGTTAGCCAGTATGGTCTCGATCTCCTGACCTCGTGATCCGCCCGTCTCGGCCTCCCAAAGTGCTGGGATTACAGGCTTGAGCCACCGCGCCCGGCCAATGCCATCTCCTCTTAATCCAGGGCTAGGACATCCATAGCAGAGATGGGGAGCTGTGAGCGCTGAGTGCGTGGCTAATCCTGCGTCTTTCTGTTCTCTTTCTTCTTTCCTTTCTTTAATTTTCTTCCTCACTATCTGATTTCTTCCAGGCACATCCAATGTCCACCTTGGGCATTGCTCAGGTGGTCACCAATAAGTGCATGAAGATCACTCACAGTCACTCAGAATTCCTTTTTCTTCTTTTTCATTCAACAAGGTCTCACTCGGTTGCCCAGGCTGGAGTGCCAGGGCGTGATCACAGCTCACTGCAGTCTCCACTTCCCAGGCTCAGGTGATCCTCCCACCTCAGTCGCCTGAGTAACTCTACAGGCATGCGCCACCATGCCCAGCTAATTTTTTTTTTTTTTTTTTGGAATTTTTTTGTAGAGATGGGGTTTCCCCATGTTGCTCAGGCTGGTCTTGAACTCCTGGGCTCAAGCTATCCACCCACCTCGGCCTCCCAAGTTGCTGAGATTACAGGCATGATCACCGCGCCCAGCCAGTTACTCAGAATTTCAAAAATGTGAATTACCCAACGACACACTCCCCAAGGTTGGTAAATACCCAGCTCTGCCTCACATTCTAAACCAGCTCAGTTGTTTTCCTAATTTTTTTTTTCCTAGTTTTCTAAGTCTCTTCTGAAAGTTGGCCATTCCTAGCCTTGGAGTACAGTTTGCTCGACATGTGATTTTAATGAATGATAAGTGCTCTTCCTTACTTATAGATCTCTATCTGCTGCCTCATTGACTGTTAATATCTCTTACTCTAAATAATAAAAGAAAAACCAGAGTCAGTTTTAAAAGTTCTTGCACTTAAACATAGCTTTCATACAGAGTATCTGGAAGAAATTCCCTTTCCTAATCTTCTTCCACTGATGCATTTTTGCACTATGGGTTGGAGAGGAGGGCAAATAAGGAAGTAGACCTCAAATATAGTTTATACCAGCAGTGTTAATTATTGATTCCATTAACCTTTAGACTCTCGGATTGAGGAACTCACTCAAACTTAAAGGAGGAAAGATTTTAAAACTTGCTCATAACTTTTTATTTT
>NW_016823670.1:478948-518855 GCF_001698545.2 Rhinopithecus bieti
TTTTTGAGATGGAGTTTCGCTCCTGTTGCCCAGGCTGGAGTGCAATGGCACGATTTCGGCTCACCACAACCTCCACCTCCCGGGTTCAAGCGATTCTCCTGCCTCAGCCTCCTGAGTAGTTGGGATTACAGGCATGAGCCACCACACCCGGCTAATTTTGTATTTTTAGTAGAAACAGGGTTTCTCCATGTTGGTCAGGCTGGTCTCGAACTCCCAACCTCAGGTGACCCGCCCACCTCAGCCTTCCAAAGTGCTGGGATTACAGGCGTGAGCCACTGCGCCTGGCTTGCTCATAACTTTTTAATAACTATAACAAATTTCTTGACAATCTGACCTTGGGCATGCCTAAAAAGAAGCTGAAATGCCGAAGACTCTGGTGATGTATTTACTTTCTAAAGCAATGGGAAAGAGGTGGCCTTGGGAAAGGGTCTTGAGATCTGGATACAGAAAATGCATGTTGAATTCGAGCAATGCCACTCATTAGCTATGCACCTTTGAGTAGGTTGCTCACTATCCCTGAACCTTAGTTTCTTCAACTGCAAAATGGAAATACTGTCTAGGAACAAGATTGTTGGACATCTCAAGTGAGATTATGAATGAAAAAATATTTTGTGAATTAAAAGCACTGTGCCAATTATTCGTTTTGTTTTGTTTGTTTGTTTTTTGAGACAAAATTTCTCTCTGTTGCACAGGCTGGAGTGTAGTTGCCCAATCATAGCTCACTGCAGCCTCGAACTCCTGGCTTCAAGTAATCCTCCTGCCTTAGCCTCCAAAAGTGCTGGGATTACAGGCATGAGCTGCTGTACTTGGTGTTAGTTATTATTAATGCTTATTATGAGGCCATTTATTCTTAAGTCCTTGTAAGAAGGGGATAGAGAAGAACTTTCAGAAAGAAAGAGAAAAAATCTTGGAAAATGGTGAAGATGCAGATTAAACCAGAAGCTACTCTATTTAACATCCACCTTTAGACCCTCTGTAATGGATGCTGAATAACCAGCATTGAGCACAGATGAAACTGACTTCTTCATGAAACTTTGCCCAAGAGTGAGATAATTTTTTTAAAATCAATATTTGTATTTAAAGATTCAGAAATGTCATCATCATTGCTAGTATGTACATAGAGAAACTGCAAACTTCCCTGAAGTATAGACTTTTAAATGAGCAAACAAGAAACCTCATAAACATTTAATTTTCATCTATTTTGTTCACTGAAGTATTCCCTGTGCCTAAACCCAGTGCCTGACACAGAACAAGTGCTCATGAATTACAAGGTATATATAAATACCGCTATAATTTGGGGGACTAGTTTCTGACTCTTACACGGTTAACTAACAAGACCCGCACTTGCCATTCCAATGAGAAAAAGTCTTTGGTTAGCTGAGATCTTGTGCTTCAGTGATAAATGTTTTTTACATGAAAGTGTCGAGTGCAACTGGCTTCCCTCCAAGAAATGTAAGGCTATGCAATGCACTCACACTTGTGGCCTTTGAGAATATGGTCTCCTACCAGCAAGAGGATGGTTGCAACATCAAGTGTTTCTTGTTTTAAAAACGACTTACATGTATGCAACTTAATTATTTTAATAGCCTCTTTGATAAGCGTTATTTCACTTGATTAGCTCAACAACCCAGTGAGGTCAGCAAAAGACAAAATCTCCATTTTGTGCTTGAGAAAAATGAGACCCAGCAAAGGGAAGTAATTAATGACGAGTAAGGAGAGGGAAGAGGAAAATCTAAGTTGAGTCCCTTAAATTCTTGTCTAATGATCTTACCCCACCGTGATGTATACAAGTAGTCATAATTAACACACTGCTTATTATTTATCTATGGAAAGATATCTAAATGCAAAAAAAAATTAAGCAATTATTGTATTTGGTCTAAGTCAAAGCAATCTTCACTTGAACATAAATGGTCCAAAAATGCTTTCAAAGGGCATTCTGTTTTCTAGGTTTTCTGAGTCATTGCCTTATCTCCACGTTACCCTTCATACCTGAACACAGCCTTTGTGGATGGTGCCTTACTGCTAAGCATTCATTACTACCTATTTTCATTCTGTTAGGGAACGTGTTCTTTGATTTCTTGTTCTTTATGATTTAAGGAATAGCCTTCTTTTACATAATTTCTACTTCCTCCACCCTAAGCAAATTATGACAGGGATAAATACACAAAATTAAAGACCATGAAAAGGATATGAAATCTTATTTATGAAGGAACTTCATGTAAAAAGTGTGCCCTCTGCTGGAATAGTGGTGACATGACAAACAAAATTGGAAAGAACTATGTCATTCTGTTAAAGACCAACCTGACACTTTTTATTATCTTACCTCTTTTTTATTATTACTATTATTATTATCTTTGTTATTGTTACTCTTTATTATTATTACCAACCTGACAACTCTTTATTATCATTTAAAGAGCCTCCCGCTCCCCACCACCAATTAGGCTGGGCACAGTGGCTCACTCCTGTAATCCCAGGACTTTGGGAGGCCGAAGTAGGAGGATCACTGTAGTTAAGAAGTTCGAGACTAGCCGGGGCAATACGGTGAGACCCCCATCTTGAAAAAAAGGAAAATTATAAATTAACTGAAGGCCCCCCAAATTATATGTCTTACTTCCTGATATAGTTTGTCTCTGTGTTCCCACCCAAATCTCATCTTGTAGCTCCCATAATTCCCACGTGTCATGGGAGGGACCCAGTGGAATATAACTGAATGATGGGGGCAGGTCATCTCCATGCTATTCTCATGATAGTGAATGTGTCTCACAAGAACTGATGGATTTAAAAACGGGAATTTCTCTGCACAAGCTCTCTCTTTTTGCCTGCTGCCATCCACATAAGATGTGACTTGCTCCTCCTTGACTTGACTTAAGGGGGCCAAGGTACAACTTGGACTGTTGCTTCAGAGGATGCAAGTCCAAAGCCTTGGCAGCTTCCACATGGTGTTGAGCCTGCCAGTGCACAGAAATCAAAAACGGAGTTCGGGAATCTCTGCCTAAATTTCAGAAGATGTATGGAAATGCCTGGATGTCCAGGCAGAAGTTTGCTGCAAAAGTGGGGCACTCATGGAGAACCTCTACAAGGGAAGTGCAAAACGGAAATGTGGAGTTGGAGCCCCCACACAGAGTCCCTACTGGGACACTGCCTAGTGGAGCTGTGAGAAGAGGACCACCATCCTTCAGACCCCAGAATGGTAGATCCACTGACAGCTTGCACAGTTCACCTGGAAAAGCTACAGACACTCAAAACCAGCCCATGAAAGAGGGAGGCTGTACCCTGCAGAGCCACAGGGGCAGAGCTGCCCAACACCATGGGAAACCACCTCTTGCATCAGCATTACTCGGATATAAGTCATGGAGTCAAAGGAGCTTTTGGAGCTTTAAGATTTGACTGCCTTGCTGGATTTCAGACTTGCGTGGGGCTTGTAGCCCCTTTGTTTTGGCCAATTTTTCCCACTGGGAATGGTTGTATTTACCCAATGCCTGTACTCCCATTGTATCTAGGAAGTAACTAGCTTGCTTTTGATTTTACAGACTCATAGGTGGAAGGGACTTGCCTTGTTTCAGACGAGATGTTGGACTCTGGGCTTTTGAGTTAATGCTGAAATGAGTTGAGACTTTGGGGGACTATTGGGAAGGCATGATTGGTTTTGAAATGTGATGATGTGAGATTTGGGAGGGGTCAGGGGCGGAATGATATGGTTTGGCTCTGTCTCTCCACCCAAATCTCAAACTACAGTTCCCATAATACCCACAAGTTGTGGCAGGGACCTGGTGGGAGGTAATTGAATCATGGGAGTGGGTCTTTCCTGTGCTGTTCTTGTGATAGTGAATGGATCTCATGAGATCTGATGGTTTTTAAAAACAGGACTTTCCCTGCACAAGTTCTCTCTTTGCCTGCTGCCATCCATGTAGGACATGACTTGCTCCTCCTTGCCCTCCATCATGATTGTTAGGCCTTCCCAGCTATGTGCAACTGTAAGTTCAATAAACCGCTTCCTTTTTGTATGTTGTCCAGTCTCGGGTATGTCTTTATCAGCAGTATGAAAGTGGACTTATATACTGCCTGTTCAAATTTACTTCCATCACATACCCAGTCCAGAAAATTCAGACTTCAGCAGCAAGGTAAGAATACACTATTGAGTTCTCTGTAGATACAAAATTGCTTTCTAGACCAAGGGATTTTCTTTCACAAAGTATTTATAAAAACATTTTGGTAGCAAGTAAAATATTTACCTCTTAAAAATTTTAAAATAAGAACTTACGAGATGTAGTAGCAGAAACATAGAAAAATATCATCTCTCTACTCTTCCTTGTCTAGCTGGCAAACTCCTATTCATGTCTCAGGACCCAACTCAAGTGCCATCTTTTCTTTAATTTTAATAATCCTCCCTTAAAGAGGACTAGCCACTTTCTTTTCTGTGCTCCTATAAATAGACTTTACATTTTTATACCATGTTAAAATCATTTATCATCTTTCTCCCCGTAACTGTTCCAGAGACGTTAAATGAGAACTACAAAAACATAGAATGTTCTTGCTAAAGTTGAGTTTCACATGGCATTTTATTTTTATTTTACTTTTGGAGATGCATTGTAAGCTGTTTTCTCTTTTTATTAGTAAGTTTCAGGGGTACAAGTACAGTTCTATGACACGGATATATTGCATAGTGGTGAAGTCCAGGTTTTTAGTTAACTGTCACCCAAAGAGTGTACATTGTGCCCATTAAATGATTTCTCATTCCTCATCCACCTCACCCTCCCACCATTCCGAGTCTCCAATGTCAATTATTCTGTACTTTACGTCTGTGAGTGCACATTATTCAACTCCCACTTGTCAGTGAGAATGTGCAGTACTTGACTTCCTGTTTCTGAGTTATTTCATCTAAGGTAATGGCTTCTAGTTCCATCCATGTTGCAGCAAAAGATGTGATTTCATTTATTCTTATGGCTGCATTGTATTTCATTATGTATATCTACTACATTTTCTTTAGCCAATCATCCATTGACACTTAGGTTGATTCTGTATCTTTGCTACTGTGAAGAGTGCTATGATAAACATATGTGTACAGGTATCTTTTGATATAATATTTGTTTTCCTTTGGGTAGATACCCTGTAGTGGGATTGCTAGATGGAATGGTAGTTTTATTTTCAGTTCTTTGAGAAATCTCTGTATAGTTTTCCACAGAGGTTATATTGATTTACGTTTCCACCAAAAGTGCACAAGTGTTCCCCTTTCTCCACATCCTCACCACCATCTGTTATTTTTCACATGGCGTTTTAGATAATTATAAATTATTAGAGCTAGAAGGTATCTGCAAGATTATTAAATTAAATATAACTCTTCCCCAAGCTTTCCCCCAACATGTCACCTCCATTTTATAGATGAAGAAATGGAGCCTGTTAAAATAAGTTAAATACATAAGTGTTTTTTAGCTAGGAATTAGCAAAGTAAGGCTATCATCCCCATTGTTTGATTCTGATCACTGTTCTGTCTGCTTCAATATAACTACCTCCTTTCCATATGGTGATTCTACAATAATATATCTTGCTAAGCTCTTCAGGACTACTTAATCTGATATCCTTGAATTTCCCAAAATGATGTGTGAAATTTGTGTGCATGTCCCGTAGGTCTTGCCTACATGAGTAAGGCCTTCCCTCTCTAAAAACTCAACAATAGGATGATAAATCACTAATTTTAAAATAGGCAAGGGCCAGATTTCCTCTAAACTCTGCACATGGTGATTTGGGGCCGCACATTGGAAATTCACAATTATATCTTGAGGAACTTCAACTTCAACCTCCTGTTACATACATAGGTCTGAAGTACAATTGTGGAAAAGTTCACATTCTTCCCGTGGGACTGTTAAATGCCAGACAAGTCAGGGTATTTACCTTCTCAGGGTAAGATGGGCAAGAGAAAGAGTGGAAAAATAACAAACAGGAAAGGTCATCCTTGAATTAGGACTGTATTTGAAGGAGTAGTTGATAATTTCCTGAAAATTAAAAAGGTTTTGTTAACACAAGGTACACCTAAACTGCTGGAGAGCTGGGAATGGGAATAGGGTACTGCCATCTTGTCTGAAATTTAGTTCTGAGTCTGTAATCTTAGCACTTTGGGAGGCTGAGGTAGGAGGATTGTTTGAGGCCAAGAGTTCAAGACCAACTTGGTCAACATAGTGAGACCCCATCCCCACAAAAAAATAAAAAATTAGGCCAGGCACAGTGGCTCATGCCTGTAATCCCAGCACTTTGGGAGGCCGAGGCGGGTGGATCACAAGGTCAGGAGGTCGAGACCATCCTGGCTAACACGGTGAAACCCCGTCTCTACTAAAAACACAAAAAATTAGCCGGGCGTGGTGGTGGGCGCCTATAGTCCCAGCTACTCGGGAGGCTGAGGCAGGAGAATGGCGTGAACCTGGGAGGTGGAGCTTGCAGTGAGCCGAGATTGTGCCACTGCACTCCAGCCTGGGCGACAGAGCGAGACTCCGCCTCAAAAATAAATAAGTAAACAATTAAAAGTTAATGTGGTGGTTCACACATGTTGTCCTAGCTACTCAGGAGGCTGAGATGGGAGGATCACTTGAGCCCAGGAGTTTAAGGCTGCAGTGAGCTATGATCATGCCACTGCACTCCAGCCTGGGTGACAGAGAGAGACTCTGTCTCTAAAATAAAATAAAATAGGCAAAGGATTTCAACGTAAATTTCTCTGAAAAAATTATATGCAAATGGTCAATAAGCACATGAAAAGATGCTCAATATTATTAGTCATTAAAGAAATACAAATCAAAACCACCAAGAGATACCACTTCACATCCCTAGGATGACTATAAAAAAAAAAAAAAAAAGCAAGGTGGCTCACGCCTGTAATCCCAGCAGTCTGGGAGGCCGAGCCAGGGGCAGATCACCTGAGGTCAGGAGTTCAAGACCAGCCTGACCAATATGGTAAAACCCTGTCTCTACTAAAACTACAAAATTAGCTGGGGTAGTGGCAGGTGCCTGTAATCCCAGCTACTAGGGGAGGCTGAGGCAGGAGAATCGCTTGAACCTGGGAGGCGGAGGTTATAGTGAGCCATAATTGTACCCCACTCCATCCTGGTTGACAAAAGCAAAACTCTGTCTCAAAAAAAAAAAAAAAAAATGTCTGGTCATGGTGGCTCACTCCTGTGATCTCAGCACTTTGGGAGGCCGAGGTGGGTGGACACGAGGTCAGCAGTTCAAGACCAGCCCGGCCAGCTTGGTGAAACCCCATCTCTACTAAAAATACAAAAAAATTAGCCAGGCATGGCGGCGGGCACCTGTAATCCCAGCTACTCAGGAGACCGAGGGAGAGAATTGCTTGAAGTCAGGAGGCAGAGGTTGCAGTGAGCCGAGATTGCGCCACTGCACTCCAGCCTGGGTGACAGAGTGAGACTCCGTCTCAACAAACAAACAAACAAAAAGCCCCAGACAATAACAAGTGTTGGTGAGGATGTGGAGAAATTGAGACTCTAATACTTTAGTTGGAAATGTAAAATGGTGCAGCCAGTTTGGAAAGTAATCTAAGTCTGACTGGAATTGAAAGAATTTTGTTCATGGCTCCTCCACTAAATGGCTTAGGCTCACACCTGGCCTAAGGGCTGTGCTAAATGATTGTGAGCTCTTTGAGGTGGGCTACTCTTAGTAGCCCCTTGTGTCAGACGTGGTACCCAACACTTAGTGGGCACTAAATCAGTGTTTTGGGTGTTGAATGCTAAAGCACCTATGAGAAGTGACTTCACTAGATCAGAACCAAGTCTCAGAAAAGGCAGCAGTACCCTATTTCCATTTCCAGCTGTGCTGCGGTGTTATGTGTACCTTGTGTTGACAACAGGGAATTCTCAAACACTCCTTAAAATACAGTCCCAGTTCAAGAACGACCTGTCCCGTTCATTGCTTTTCCACTCCTCCTTCTGCCCATCTCACCCTGAGCAGATTACTTAAATACCCTGACTTGTCTGGGGTCCAACAGTCCCATGGGAAGAACATGACCTTTTCCACAATTGTATTTCAGGCCTGTGTATGTAACAGGAGGTTAAAGTTGAAGTTCTGATAAACCTCAGATATAATTGTGAATTTGCAATGTGTGGTGCCACATCACCATGTAGAGAGTTTAGAGGGAGTGAATGAGAACTTGTTACATGATTCTTACAACCTCACAGATCACTTTGAGAACAGGAATATACAAGACTCTAGAATAGAGGGGAAGGCATTAGATGCAGAGGCTATCTTCGAAGAAAGTTAGACTCTTTACCACATGCCCTCTTCCGACAAATCTAGCATGGCGATGGATTCTTCCTTTGAAAATCCCAGAAGACCCAAGATGTTTCTCTTGGGAGTCCGTAGGTGCTCTGGACTTGGGTCTGACTCCTGCCAAAACAGTAATGGGTAAAAAAAAGTTTGCCCAACTGCTTTGGTGGCCATGCCAGGAAGGAGCTGTTGCCTTCCTTGAAGATGGCAAAAGCTTTCAAAGTTGATTCAGCTCATGGATAAATAAGTGTTTCCTTTGGGCTGGAGGTGGGCCACACAAGACTCGGAGATGGCAAAGGGTCATCTTGGTTCCTTTCTAATTGAGCTGCCATGAGGAGGGCAGGATCGATGGTATTGAAAAGCTGGGGCAAATGCTAGGGACTGGAGAAACCATGAATCATATACAGAAGAGAGTAACATCTGCTCAGCCTCGCAAACTCAGGGAAGCAGAGCCCAGCAGAGGACTTGCAAAAAGCCTACAAAACCACTCCACAAAAGAAAAAGTCATCTTTAAACATTGCCAGGTCCAAAAAGCAGCATGCCAGCTTTCTATGGTTCTAGTTCAAGCAAGACCTCTTCTTTTCTTTCCGTTTTCTAATCTTCTTTTTCTCCACCAACCCTAAAGGCACTCAAAATGGCTAGCAAGTTAGAATTGGGGGCTGGGGAGAGGAGAGAGAAAGTTATTTGGCTGTTGACCCTCAGGATCATTTCTACCCTTCTTCCATGCTGAAATTCTGCAAACCACATCCCCTAGATGCCCTTGTTAGGAGCCTAGAGTTAGGATTTGTCCACTGGGGGCATTGGTAGGAAATGAAAAATGGGAAGAAGCCAATTTTTTCCTCATCTGTCAATGCCTGCAGCAGCAGCAACAACAGCAGCAGCAGCAATGGACAACTCCGGGCTTTGGTGTTAACTGTGACCTTGAGCAGCATTGCTAGTGGTGTTGGCAGCATCGCTGGGAGTGCAGCCTTCTGGATTTCTGCTCAGCAGAACCAGCAGGTTCCACAGCAGCAGCAGTCCCATCTCTAGCAGTTAAGCAGCAAGTGTGGAGTTATGAGCTCTAGCTCACAGCTTCCTCATCACTTTCCTTCTTTTGCTCCTTCTGCCTTTTCCCTTTGGAGCCAATGTGCTGCGTTACATCCCTCTCTCTTGACATCTCTACAGCAGTATCTATTTTTCTGACCAGACACTGTATGATACACTTCCTTTTTAAACTGTAAGTTTCAGCTTAAAGCAGGACCAGATGATATCTGGGGAAAAGCAAAGTTAAATCAAGTTCAACATTTTAGTTTGTTTTGGAGTAGGTATTCTAATGTATGAATTAACTATGTTTGCCTTGCAAAGTGACACTAGGTCTCGATGTTGCCTAAGAGTGAGCTGTTAAGTCATGGGCCTACCAAGGGCTAGGAAGATCACCTTTATGGAATAATTTTACAGGAATAGTAGGAAGCTACTATAAAATTGTGTTTTGATTGTGTCATGAGCCATGCTTATGTAACATACTGTTTATATATGTAGACATGTGTATTGAAGAAGTGGTCTGTCTTAATGACCAAAGTGAGACAGCAGAGTCTAAGAGTGTATAGTCACCAGGCTTTAAGATGACCCCCAATGGCCTCTTTGTATTCATGAGCTTGTAAAATGCCCTCCCACACAGAATAGGGCTGACTTGTGCAATTGATAGGATATTCTGGGAGAAAAAAAGACACTGCAGCTTCCGCCTTGCTCTCTTGTGGATCCCTGGCTCTGAAGAAGGTCAGCTGCCTTATCATGAAGACTTTCAGGTAGCTTACGCAGATGTCCATTTGATAACAAAGTGAGCCTCCTGCCAATCGTCATGTGAGTGAGATCCTCCAGCTTCTATAGAGACAATGACAGCCCTGGCAAACATCTTAAAGAGATCTTGAACCAAAATCACCCAGCCAAGTTCCCTGTGGATTCCTGATCCACAGATAGTATGTGAGATAATAAATGATGATTGTTTTAGGTCTCTGAATTTTGAGTTAATTTGTTATGCAGTAGTAGCTAACTAATACAGGATAAGAGAGGCATTGGTTCTAGGTATAGGAGACAGAGCAGAGTGCACAAGGACTAGGTGCTGGCCCTGCCACATGGTGGCTATTGATCTGATTCACACTTACACAAACCGGTAAAGTGAGTGTACCTGGTGAGCCCTATGGGACAGCCTGCAATAAGTGATAATGTTGAAGGAGACCTTGATGCACTCTAGACAAGTAGAGAAGTGGATCAAGCTTTTATCAGAGACTATCTTCAGAGTCCTTCTACTACTTTGTAACTCCTCCCAGACGCCCAAGAGACATTTCAACTTACCCTCTCCTGGTGCACTGCTACCCCTCTTTTCTTTATCTAGCTTGATAAACCACTTCACATCAACACACTCTGAGAGTTGGCTATGAGCAAGGCCCTCAAAGATCAACAAACCACTATTCCTCTCCTGAAAAAGCCTTCCATTTATAGATTACTTTGCGTTGGGAATATATTGCATTTGCCTCTAACCTCAAAGGTAGAAGTTAATTGCAGTCTCTTTCAGTGGGACCTGAGATTCTGCATTTCCAGGAAGCTCCCAGGTGATGTTGCTCCTCCTGGTCCCAAGATCACACTATGAGTGCAAGGAACTAAGGGACTCTGCAGGTGTAGGGATAAAAGATAGAACAGAGTACCCAACAAATGCATGCGCTCTCAGGATGAAAGAAATTCAGTGACTCCAATTAAACCGCGTGTATAGATTCTGGTTCAACTTAGGTCCAGGATCTGTCACAGTCACCGTGAATGAAACCTGCGGCATGGCTTGGTCTTGTGTGCCCCTTGCCTGGCAGGCTTTCACAGAGAAATAGGCAGGATAACAAGACGGCAAAAAATTTCCATTTTGTTCAGTGCATAGATCAAATATTCCAGGTTGGAAAGGACTTTCAAAGTCTACCTCAGTCACCTAACTTGTGGTTGAATCACCCCCATGTCATCCCTACCAAGTCATTATTCAAGCTGTATTCAGATATTTCCAGTGATGATAAGCTCACCCTTCCCAAGACAGCCCATTTCTTGTTTGGGCAGCTGTGATTGCAGAAAGTTCTGTAGAACAAATAACATTTTTTTGTCTCCAAGTTTCCAATGACTTTCTGAATGTCACCTTTAGAGTCATTTAAAACAAATTTGTAGGGCTTTATATAAAGATGGCTCCCTAATCTGTATCAAATTTTCCTTTCCACAGGTCAAATATCACCGTTTCCTTACCTGATGTTGCTTTGTCACGCAGCTTGGTCTCGGATGATTCTTACATGGTCCCACTGAACATATTCCAGTGTTTCCGTTGGAAAGAAGAGACTCTAGATGAAGTGGGGAGAAAAGCAAAATGTAAAGGCAATTTTCTAGCCATAATGAGAGAGATGTGTTTAAAATTCAGAATACTGAGTTCTAGAGGGTTCTAGCCACACTGGGTGAGGGCCACGCTTACTCTACACTCCTGAGAAGTGTACTTAGCTTTAGGCTCCTTTTACCTGAAATATGCAGGCCCAGGAGACCACGTCTCTCACTTGGATCAGAATCACCTGGGGTCCTTTTCAGACAGGACCTAATCTCACCTGGATCAGAATCACCTGGGGGCTTTTCAGACCGGACCTAATCTCACCTGGATCAGAATCACCTGGGGTCCTTTTCCGACAGGACCTAATCTCACCTGGATCAGAATCACCTGGGGTCCTTTTCAGACAGGACCTAATCTCACCTGGATTAGAATCACCTGGGATCCTTTTCAGACGGGACCTAATCTCACCTGGATTAGAATCACCTGGGGTCCTTTTTAGACCTGTTGATTCATGAGTCTCAGCTTGGTCCTATGAAATCAACAGCTTTTGTTTGTGGTAGGGACAGCGTAAACTACCTTTTTTTTTTTTTTTTTTTTTTTTTTTTTTTGAGATGGAGTCTCTCTCTGTCACCCAGGCTGGAGTGCAGTGGCACGGTGGCGATCTCCGCTCACTGCAAGCTCCACCTCCCAAGTTCAAGCGATTCTTCTGCCTCAGCCTCCTGAGTAGCTGGGACTACAGGCGCCTGCCACCACGCCTGGCTAATTTTTTTTTTTTTTTTTTTTGTATTTTTAGTAGAGATGGGGTTTCACCGTGTTAGCCAGTATGGTCTCGAGCTCCTGACCTCGTAATCCTCCCTCCTTGACTTCCCAAAATGCTGGGATTACAGGCGTGAGCCACCGCGCCCAGCCGGAAGCTGTATTTAAACAAACTGCCCAGGTGATTCTACTGAATACGAAGGGGGAGAACCATGGTTCTAGCCTGTACTCTCAGATCTCTACTTGTCTTGCTCTTTATTGCACCAACTGAATGGGAGTAATAGGAAAGCTCAACAAAGAAAATGTCAAATGCTTCAGGAATTCTAAGAGGAAGAGCGAAAAGAGAAAAGATGGAGAACAAAAGGAGGAGGAAAAGAAATCAAAACTTTCATTCCTTTTCTTATAACTCAAGATCCCCACTTTCCTAATCCTGTAGCTCCTGCGGGTACTTAAATTTGACCTCAGCACCAGCAGCTTGTGGGTGTTGGCGAGAAGGACCTCGCGCTCCCTCTAGAGGCCGACAGTAATAAGGGCAGGGAGAACTGAACGGTAGTTGAAAGCGAGGTGAAAAGAGAGGCTTGTTAACTAACTCCCTTGGCATCATTCACTCTATAGCCTTCTAGTGCATGCGTTCTCAAAGTGTGGCCTGGGGGACCGAAAGAGGGGTCCACAAAGTCAAAAGAATTTTCATGATAATGCAAAAATTTGCCTTTTTTACTCTCATTGTGAATATACAGAGATTTCCGGAGGCCACATGACATGTTGCACTCCCAATAGATGGAATATAGAAGCAGATATGAGAATCCAAACTTTTTAAAATTCAACCAGACATTAAAGTTATTTATAAACAATGTGGTTGGGCGCGGTGGCTCAAGCCTGTAATCCCAGCACTTTGGGAGGCCGAGGTGGGCGGATCATTTAAGGTCAGGAGTTCGAGACCAGCCTGACCACATGGTGAAACCCCGTCTCTACTAAAAATACAAAAAAAATTAGCCAAACGAGGTGGTACATGCCTGTAGTCCCAGCTACTCAGGAGGCTGAGGCAGGAGAATAGCTTGAACCCAGGAAGCGGAGGTTGCGGTGAGCCGAGATGATACCACTGCACACTAGCCTGGGTGACAGAGCAAGACTAGCAGCAGACTGCTGTCAACCAAAAGAAAAAAAAAAAAAAAAAAAAAAAAAGTTACTCTTTCTAATTTTTTGAAAATACAGCTATTTCTCATTTTTTAAAAAAATGTTATTTATATTAACATATAATAGGTTTGTTATTGTTGCTTATAAGTGAATGAATTAAATATTTTTTAACTTCTAATACAGTAAATATCTAAATATAATTGACATAAACAAAAAACTCTGGAGTCTGCAATAGGTTTTAAGAGAGGTAAGGGGTTCTAAGTTTAAAAAGTCTGAGAATCACTGCCTTCAAACTTGGCTGCCCGCTGGAATCAACATAGGAAGCTTGAAAAAAATACTGGTGCCTGGATTCCATGTCCAGAGAACCCTATGTAATTGATCTGGTTTTTAGCCAGGGTATTGGAAATTTTTTAGGCTCTCAGGTGGTTCTAATGAGCAACCAAGGCTAAGAACCACAGCCCTAATCTAAGAATCTTATGGATGTCAAAACAAACACGGCCATGGTTAAGGATAGAGAAAGCAAATATGGTCGATAATAGCAAATACAGACAGAAGAGCAGGGAAGAGTGGACTATCATGTTACCCCAAAAGTACAACTGGATAAGGGGGATATTTCGTAGCTCTAGTAATCAGACAAAAAGTTTTTCTCCTGCCAAGGATGTTGGGTTTATTCATACACCACTGCTTCACCAGATGGGGAAAAGGAGACTAGATTAAAATGCCACCTAGGTGAGGATTTGAGCAGTTTGGGAGACATAAAGGAACAAAATCTGTCCGCACAGCCAGACCTCAAACATAGAAATCAAACCAAACAAATAGGCAGAATGCTTTTCTGGTTTTAAAGAGTGCAGGTGAAAGCTGGGGGTGTGAGTTAAGGATGGGGATTCAGGCGCATTAGGAAACACCCCAGGGTGTGAGGGACACAGGTGAATTTTTATAGCCTCCAGCCTCTCTCAGAGGATCAATTGTTAGCATGACAAGCAGGTGCCAGGGGAGGAGGAAGTACAGCTAAGTCCTTCGGCTTCAGTTGGGTCCAGAGCTACGCAAGTGAAAGGGGTGATGATCAGACAACAGCTCTCAAATTGAAAGAGCTCTCAAGCTTTCAGATAACCTGCTGCCCTTCAAAATTTAAATGTTGCATCAGGTTTTCTACACAGATATGCTCAGATTAGGCTTTGAAATTAAACAATTCAATTCAGTTAAACATTTAGCTGCCCACTAATTTACAATCATCACAGCTACTATGAAGATGGACTGTCTCTGGCTGGAAAGAAGATAAAAGAAAAGAGAAGCTCATAACAATAGTAATAACTAATATTTATTGAGTATTTACTATACCAGGTAATGTATTAAGAACTTTATGTGCATTATCTCATTTAATCCTCTCAAGAACATGGCTAGGAAAGTGAGGCTAAGTGGAAGCCTGCCTCCAAGATGACCACCAAGAATCTTATCTCCCTGGAATTCACACCTTCACATAGTCTCTTCCACATTGAATCAGAGCTGGTCTGTGTGATCAATGGTATATGAAAGAAGTGACAGTGTGTGACTTTCAAGGCCACATCATAAAATGCATTGTGTATTCCATTTTTATCTCTTGGATCACTTGCTTTGGAGGAAGCTGGCCGCCATATTGTGAGGACAATCAAACAGCTCTGTGGAGCCGCTCATGTGGAGAGGAGCTGAGGCCTAAGGTCAAAAACCAGCATTAACTTGCTAGTCACATTAGTGAGTCACCTGAGAGAGGCATCCCCCAGCCCAGACAAGCCTTTAGATGATCATAGCCCCTACGAACATCCAGCAGCAACCTATAAAAAAACCTAGAGCCAGAACTGCCCAGACAAGCTGCTGCCAAATTCCTGACCCACAGGATCTTTTTTCTTTTTCAGTGTTCCTGACAGAACTGAGTTCACACTGCCCATGGCAGTGGCCTTCATAATGTACCATTCCTTACATTGATTTTTCTCCTTCCCTGCTCATTCTTCCAGTTCCCTTTCTCCTGTTTCCTGCGATCGCCTTCCATGTTCTACACCTAAGTTCTTTCCTCAGGCTCTGTTTTTAGGGAGAACCCAAAGTAACACAAACATCATGAGAAGCGTGGCTTTTTAACAGATTCATATGATGTCCTATTAAAAGCATACTAAACAAGGAGTTTAAACTTAAAGAATAAGTTCATCCTTGTAAGGTTTTGTTGTTGCTGCTGTTTTTCCTGGCTACCAAGAAAACAGATTTAGAGATTCCTGAAAGCTTCACCCAAATTGATGCACATGACTCAGTTTGATTTCATTGGTGGTTGTTACAATTTTCTTTTTTCTTTTTCTTTTTGTTTTTTAGAGACAGGGTCTCACTATGTTGCCCAGGCTGGTCTTGAACTCCTAAACTCAAGTGATCCTCCCACCTCAGCCTCCTGAGTCACTGGGATTAGCACAGACCACTGAACTTGTCTTTTGTTGGCAATTTTCAACCATGAGTTTTTCCTACCTGCAGATTCTGACCTTGGAACTTTGTTGTTAATAAAATTTCTCCCATCTTCAAGGGCGGCTGCCCTGACAATTGGGCTTTTGGCCGGCATGGCCTGTCTAGTCTTCCTGGAGTAAATTTTGACCAGAAACCAGGAATAATCAAGCTTTTAAAGAATAATTTCTAAAGAAAGACTCGAGCTATTTCTTGGCTCTTTCCTTGGGTCACTATAACATCTTTCTTTGACTCTTAGCCAAGTCATGAATATTCTCTTGATGTCCTTGATATCCCAGTTTTGGTCTGTGTAAAATATTACTGAATATAATCTGAATATAAAGATTTCCAGGGGAAGCTGTCAGAAAATCATGTTAAGATATACATATCTGCCCTACTAAAAAACTGGATTGCATTGAGTAAAGTGAGTGCAGATACTTTCCAACAGCTGTCTCCAAAGGTTCTCACTAAGTTGACTTGAAATCAGTCATTGGGGGTGCAGTTATAAGAAACAGTTACTAGAAACAGTTATTCCTAGGGTGATCAATTCATTGTGGTTTGCCTGTGCCCCTTCCCAATTTTAGTACTAAAATTTCCATGTCCCCAAATACCCTCAGTCCTGGGAAACCAAGACAGTTGATGACACTACACATTTCTGATGGCTATGTTTCCAGATTAGTTCACGGAAGCCTAATTAATCCTTGATATAGCTGAAATTTAGTCCTGGATCATGGTTAAGATAAGATAGGTACTGTGGTAAGTTTGTAAATTTCAGGACTGATTAAGGAAAAGATGAGATGTCAATATTGCACAATGAGCTTATTCGATAGTGCTGTGACAGGGTTGCATAAGAAAGAAAGGAAGTTCCTCCTACCAAGAGCTGCATGGGGCCACCACCTGGAAGGGAAGAGGGCAAGGGAGTTCTGAGTGGAGAGGGAAATGGGAGAGCCGGTACACAGGTCTAGGCAATGTCACTCAGCAGCAAGATGGGGAGTCTCTGGGTCAGATAGTTCTGAAGAGCAGCAGGTCTGTTGGGGTTTTTAGTAGCTACAGGATGTATCTTGTATATGGCGAGCTGGTGTTGGGTGCAGTTTTGTAGGGTGTGCAAAGAAGTCAGGCTCTAATTGTCTAAAAATAGGCTTATAGGGGCTATATTTAAAGTAATATGTGTAAAAATTTGAATTGGTGTTGGTGGGCTTCGAGTTCATGGTCCTAGCCTGCTATGAAGAAGTGAACACATGAGGACCAAGAAACAGGGCCCATCTTTGACCCATTTACATCACATATGCATTCAGATTCCTTTTCATTTGTTTGTTTGCTTCCAGTTTCCAGCTTTATTGGTGAATATCCTTTAGAAAAGAATGATCAATCCTGTTGTTTCCAAGTCAGTGGAATGAAGAGCCATGTCCAGGGACACTCCAAGCAGTGCTGAAGGAGACTGCTGCTGTGTCCACCTCTTGTTCATAGGCCCAGTCATAAGCACAAGACTTGTAATCACCCTGCTCTTCAGGTTAAGTTTTTCCCACCCAGAATCTGACTTTGGAAGTATGTAGTACCATCAACTGTCTTGGCTTCCCAGGGCTGAGGGTATTTGGGGACATGGAGCTATAAACCGTAGGCTGATTTATTTTTCAGCACTTTTTACTGAGTCACTGCCATGAATGATATCCCTGCCAACCTGAATGCAGAAGTCCCTGCCAGTGGTGCCTGGCTTAGAATCCCCTGGATTAGTCTCCCCAAGCATCACTCGGCCTGTCTCCACTACACTCAGCACCCCCTCCATGGCCATGGCTGGCCCTGAGTTCATGCACTCCACCAGCCCAGAGAGGAATCGACAGTCTTTCAGGTCAGGGTAGCGCTGCTTCAGATGTTCCTCAGAGGCCCAAAGGTGGAATCCCTTCAGCTCAAAGTGCCTCATGACATTGCCCAGCAGGCCCCACTGCACGCTGTGTGGCCTCATAGTGATGAAGGTGCGCTCGAGATTGGACATGGTCTGGTAAGCTGGTGGGGCAGGCAGTGGCTGAACTGCAGGAGCTGAGAGCTGCAGTGACCTGCACCCAGATTTCCTGTCATAGGCATTAGAACATGTATCACTCCTGCTTCAGCCTTGGCAGCGAGAACAAGAACTCTCCTCTGCAGATAGCCCCCGCCTCACTCCTTCTCATTCTTGTGCTTCCTTCTTCATACACCAGTGATGAATTTCCCATGACTTGGGGAGAAAAATCCAACTGGAATTGGAAGGAGATAGTAGTGGTGGTGGTGGTGGGGGTGGGTGGGAGAGAATGAGTTAGTGATGAATCATGAATACTTAGGTAATATAATGGGACAGACTTGGGCAGGAAGAAGCAGTGGGGCAGGATAGTTGATGTGAAGAACAAAAATGTTCTGGGAGATGTAGGTCAGAGCTGGGCCCTTAAGTCAAAACCACTGACACTGTAGAGATGAATATTGTAAAGAGCTTTTATTTTAATTCAGACTGTCCCCACATCCAACCCCCCATTTTAATTTGCAGGAATTCTCCACCTTGTGTGGTGTCAGTGAGATGTGGTAACTCAACTCTTACCAAGGAATATCAGGATGAAGTCTTCCTCCTCCATGCCCATCATGGAGGCAGGGGCACATGACCCAAGCTGGCTAATCCAATGCCCCGGGACCAGAGTTGAAGGGCAATTAGCATCTTTCACCATGTGCCACATGGTGTTGGTACCCAGTGATAGCAGAGGCATTCACTCTGCTATCTGGAAGTTGAGAGCTAATTTTAGATAGCCCCAGTCAGTTGCTGTTACTTGCATCAAAGAGTCCTGATTACGTCATGACCTCTCTTTGATCCAGAAGTTGTACGTTTCTGCATGTCTTCAGGCAAGCTCAGCTCTGCCTTCAAATAAAATAGAGGCAAATCAGATACCTTTTTTCCCCTTAAAGACAAATTCCTTCCAAGGATTATTAATATATTTATCAATCTCTTCTCTTTATGAGCAGAAAAAAAGTCCCCATGAATTTAAAATGTGAAAATATTTTTATTGACCTAAAGATATGATAATTTTAGGGAAGCAAAATAGTTGTTTTCAATTATTGTCACAGCAAGATGCCTGTAAAATGTATATAATTGGATTGAATGGCACTGTTCATGACTCTTCAGATATGGACAAATCTAGTCATACACTCTAAAATTTGCAGAGACAAATCGATTTAATATGCTTTATTCACTTTCTAAGTTTAACACTGGGATATATTCCAATTGAATAAAACATTCAGATGTGCTCTAATTTACATTTTGCCCACAAAATAATTTCCAATTCTGCTTCATTCATACCATTGTTTAATATTGTGGTTGTGTTTGTCATTTCTTAGCAAGGAGGACATAAGCTTCATCTATTACCAGCTGAATGATTTGACTCAAAAGGCAATTAAAAATCACACTCTTGGGAGGCCGAAGAGGGTAGATCATGAGGTCAGGAGATCAAGACCATCCTGGCTAACACAGTGAAACCCCGTCTCTACTACTAAAAATACACACACACACACACACACACACACAAAATTAGCTGGGCGTGGTGGCATGTGCCTGTAGTCCCAGCTGTTTGGGAGACTGAGGCAGGAGAATTGCTTGAACCCAGGAGGCAGAGGTTGCAGCAAGCCCAGATTGTGCCACTGCACTCCAGCCTGGGCGACAGAGCAAGACTCCATCTCAAAAAAAAAAAAAAAAAAAAGAAATCCCATTCAACCTAGACAATGTTACCAACTGAGCCACAGGTCAAGCCCAGGTTTAATGTGAAAGGGGACCACACTGGGAGTAGGCACGAAAACTGAAAGTCTTGGTTCACTGGACACCATCTTTGAGAGACTAGCTCGGTCACCTGCTTTTTATTTTCTCTATAAAATGGATTAACTATTGCCTGACTGCCAATCACTATCACTTTCAAGATATCTTCACTTAATAACAGGTTGTTGTAAGGATTAAATAAAGCATGGGAAAATTCTAGTGACTGCTCCCTATGGATGAACAGAAACAGACTCAACCTTGAAATGATACAAAGCTGGTGGGCATAGAAAAATTCTGTATCCAAAGACTCCAGCGGGTTAAAAGGATGGACTTACTTTAGAAACATGCAATTCCATAGAGGTAGAAGACAACTCCAACAGTTGGATCTATAAATACTAATGAAAAAATTGATAAGTAGATGCACGACTTAATAGACCAATGTGGAAAAGCATGAAAGATTTAAGTAGATAACAAAACAGTGAGATATGAAGAGCTAAAAATGTTTCATCCAGATTTTTTTTAAATGCTTCAGTGGGACATAGTAGTTATCTTCAAATATGTGAAGACTTTCATATGCAGACATGGTAGACTTGTTCTTGAAAGGGGTACCAGTGGGTTATAGGTGAAAGTCTGCAAGAACAATTTTGGCTACTCAAGAGATAGTCCAACTTGGCAAGAATGGAAAGAACCTTGGGACGTAGTCTTGAGCTGCCCATTACTCTCAGGGCTTAAACAAGATTGAATATTCTTTGCTGGAAATGTCAAAAAAGGGATTCGAAGATCAGTCAGCTGGCCAAGCAAGGTGATCTTCAGAGTGCCCTTCCCAACCTGAGATTCTAGATTTTTTTTTTCTTCTTTTTTTTTGAGACGGATACTCACTCTGTCACCCAGGCTGGAGTGCAGTGATGCGATCCGGGCTCACTGCAAGCTCCACCTCCCGGGTTCACGCCATTTTCCTGCCTCAGCTTCCCAAGTAGCTGGGACCACAGCCCCCACCCGCCCACCACGCCCGGGTAATTTTTTGTATTTTTAGTAGAGACAGGATTTCACCGTGTTAGTCAGGATGATCTCGATCTCCTGACCTTGTGATCCACCCGCCTCGGCCTCCCAAAGTGCTGGGATTACAGGTGTGAGTCACCGCGCCCAGCCTCTGAGATTCTAGATTTCTAAGCCTTGGCTCTTAACATCTATCATGGAACCATTACAGCACCATCTGCCCAGTTTCCCTGCTGATGATTTCACCTGACTATGTAATCCTGGAAGAGGGAGTGATGCCCATTGACTTGTAGTTGGTTTACATAAGCTAGAGCAAGCTGTATGGTTTGAATCACGTATGTGTCCATAGGAATCTAAAATAATTGGCCAACTGTAAGCAGTGTTGTTGAATTTCATATTTGGTGAGTATGTAAAATGCTTTGAATTACATTCAAACTTCCTAGGTTAAATTGAATATGTTCATGGGCATTCATTATTTTCTCGTATTTTCACAAGTTACAGACACCTTTCCAATGGACAAATCTTTACCTTTTATCTTCCCAGGAGCTGAGGTGATTCAAGCAAGCCATTTGGAATTTCATAATTTTGTGTTTTTTTCCTTGTAAAATTGTCTTCAGGAAGGAACTAAGTAAGTAATATTTGTGTGCATTGAGAATATAATTTTATTTACAACTGATCTGTTATGGAATTTGGGTTCAACCTAGGAAATTATCTTCCTCACATAAGAAAAAATGTTCAGTTTCTTGCTAGAAAAATAATCATCTACTTTTTCTGTACATTTAAAATCGTGAATTTCTATTCTACTCGTTGTCAAAATAAAGTTAATTTAACTTATTTTTTCCTCTGCCCTTGGCCCTTTTGGAGGGAGACTTTGGTCATTCCACAGTAGTTCATTCAAGCTTTGGCCACTAGGTGGAGGACTGGTTAAACATTGGCTCCACCTTGCTGGCCTGCTTGCAATCTCACTTTGCACCTGAAAAACGCCAATTTTTTAGTCTTGTTATCAAAAGGCCAATTTCATTCACTTTAAAATAATTGTATTTATTCTAGCATTTGTCTCACATGGAAGTATATATATATTTTATCTGATAAATAACTTTCTATGTTGTCCTGTAAGAAAATAAGCCACTTGATAAAATGAGTTCCTCATCAAGGGAACTGTGCAAGCAGAGGCTAGACAAGCACTCGGCAGACAAGTTAGAAACAGAATGACGTTTTCACTGTAAATACTTTCGTGTGTAGTATTTTCTGAAAACAAGGACATTCTCTTACATAACCAGAGTGCAATGACCAATACCGTTATCCTACCCAGGGGGTGGCAAATTGGGGCCTGAGACTCAGGCAAATCCAGCCCACCATCTTATTTTTGCAGGGCCCCTAGATGAGAATGCTTTTGGATAATTAAGCTTTTTTCTTTCTTTCTTTTTCTTTCTTTCTTTTTTTTTCTTTCTTCTTTCTTCTTTGTTTCCTTTTTCTTTCTTTCTTTCTCCCTGTCTTTCTCCCGCTTTCTCCCTCTCTTTCTTTCTCCTTCCTTCCTTCCTTCCTTCCTTCCTTCCTTCCTTCCTTCCTTCCTTCCTTCCTTCCTTCCTTCCTTCCTTCCCTCCTTCCTTTCTTCTCCTTCTTTCTTCTTGCTCTGTCACGCAGGCTGGAGTGTAGTGGCACGATGTCAGTTCACTGCAACCTCCACCTCCTAGGTTCAAATAATTCTCATGCCTCAGCCTCCTGAGTAGCTGAGATTACAGGCATGTGACACCACGCCCGGCTAATTTTTGTAGAGATGGAGTTTCATCACGTTGGCCAGGCTGATCTCGAACTCCTGATTTCAAGTGATCCACTGGCCTTGGCCTCCCAAAGTGCTGGAATTATAGGCATGAGCCACCACACCCAGCCAGTTAAGAACTACTTAACACATGAAAGTCATATGATATTCATGTTTCAATGTTGATACATTAGATTTATCAGAACTCAACATGCTCATTTGTTCACACGTCTTGTGCCTGCTTTTGTGCTGCACATGCACAATTAACGGCTTGTGACAGAGACCTGCTGAGGTTCTCTCACCGTTTGGTCTACAGAGCCTAAAATATTTACTCTCTGGCCCTTTACAAAGAAAGCTTGCAGATCCCAGATCTCATCTACAGCTGTTATTCAAATCTTTCCAATTGTCCCACTAATGTCCTATATTTGGCTTGGAATCCAACCTACTTATTTAACTTCTGTGGACCTCGGTTTCTCTCTTTGTGCAATTAAAATAGTAATAGTTCTTTCCCATTTAATTTTTGTGAAAATTTTATGAGTTGATTCAATAAATCTCTTGGAACAATGTTTGGCCTATAGCACAACCACCACACTAAATGTTGGCAATTGTTACGACTTCAACCTTAGTTTTACTTTTCATTTTTAAAAATTCATATATTTGGCCAGGCACAGTGGCTCATGCCTGTAATCCCAGCACTCTGAGAGACTGAGGCAGGAGGAACACTTGAGCCCAGGAATGTGAGACCAGCCTGGGCAACATAGCAAGATCCCATTTCTACAGAAAAAAAGAAAAAAGAAAAAAAATTATCTGGGCATGGTGACACATTTCTGTAATCCCAGCTACTCGGGAGGCTGAGATGGGAGGATCACTTGAGCAGAGGAAGTTGAGGCTGCAGTGAACCATGATTTCACTGCATTCCAGCCTGGGCAACAGAGTGAGACCCTGCCTCAAAAAATACATTAAATAATATATGTATTTTTTAAATTAAGCACTACATACACAGTACAAAAGTTAAATGGTACACATACAAAAGAGAATGCTGTGAAATGTAAGTTTCCCTGCTACTCTCTCCAAAGGCTATTGCTTTGGGAAATTTTAAACAACTACATAGTACTACACGGTATTTTTTAAAAACTTTTTTTTTTCTTTGAGATGGAGTTTCACTATTCTTGCCCAGGCTGGAGTGTTATGGCAGGATCTTGGCTCACCACAACCTCCACCTCCCGGGTTCAAGTGATTCTCCTGCCTCAGCCTCCCGAGTAGCTGGGATTATAGGCATGTGCCACCACGCCTGGCTAATTTTGTATTTTTAGTAGAGACGGGATTTCTCCATTTTGGTCAGGTTGGTCTCGAACTCACGATCTCTGGTAATCCGCCTGTCTCGGCCTCCCAAAGTGCTGGGATTATAGCGTGAGCCACTATGCCTGGCCAAAATCTTTTAAAATTAATTATTATTATTATTTTCTTTTCGAGACAGAGTCTCCCTCTGTCACCCAGGCTGGAGTGCAGTGGCGTGATCTTGACTGACTGAAAACTCTACCTCCTAGTTTCAAGCGATTCTCCTACCTCAACTTCCCAAGTAGCTGCGATTATAGGCATGCGCCACCACACCCAGCTAATTTTTGTATTTTTAGTCGAGACAGGATTTTATCACGTTGGCCAGGTTGGTCTTGAACTCCTGGCCTCAAGTGATCTGCCCACCTTGGCCTCTCAAAGTGCTGAGATTACAGGCATGAGCCACTGTGCCCAGCCACTACATGGTATTTAACCAGCGCCTTGGTTGGTGTACTTTTAGGTTGTTCCCAGTTTTTTGCTATTATAGTTACAAAAATATTCTTGTGTTTGTGTATGGAATAAATTCCTCAATGTGGAAATCTAGGGTCAAAGTGATATATGGAAGTACTGGGAAGGAAAGAGCATGGTGCCTTTAAATGATATGAAAGCGAGGAAAGGAAGTGCTGGGTAGAGGAGGGCATGGTCCCTGACTAGGGCTCCAACCCCACGGACCTAGATGAGGACAGGCATTTCCTGCCCAAATGTTGCATTTCCCAATACCACCCTGGCCTGCCATGCCCCCATCCTGTGTCTTTAAAAACCCGAGACCCTAGCAAGACAGACATACAAGCTGCTGGACGTTGAGAGGAGCACATAGATGGAGGAACATATGGGTGGTTGGATGTCGAGAGGAATGTACCAACAGTCACCAGCAGAACGATGAGGAGTTTTGCTGGGGCGGTCGTAGGAGAGCCCAGGCTGCTGAGCAGCCCATCTCCAGGGGAAAACCTTCCCACTATATCCCCTTCTGACTTCCTCCAAGTTACCTCCAGTCAGTAAAACTTTGCACTCATTCTCCAAGCCCAGGTGCAATCCGATTCTTCCAGTACACCAAGGCAAGAACCCAGGATACAGAAAACCCTCTGTCCTTGTGGCTAAGTAGAGAGTTTAATTGAGTTGGTTAACACAAGCCACCTATAGATGGAGACATTAAAAGAGCAAAACTAAAAGAGCACCCTGTAACACACACCCATTGGGGCTTAGGAGTCGTAAACATTCACCCCTAGACACTGCAGTGGGGTTGGAGCCCCAGAGCCTGCCATTCTGTATGCTCCCCTAGAGTTTTGAGCAGCAGGGTACTGAAGAAGCAATCCACATCCCCATAGCATGCCCTATGAGGGGGACTAGGGAACTTTTCCCATTTCTGCTGGGGGCTCGTGAAGTACATGAATATCTTTATTTCTGAGAGTTGTTACCAAATTTCCCATTTGAGAGACTGTTCCAATTTACAACCTCACTGGCAGCATATGAGGAGGGCACATGTTTCTTCCAAATATGAAATTATTAGGAGTTTAACAAACTAATGGCTGAAAATTGGTAGTTCCCTTTTTAATTTAAATGTCTTTTATTATTAGTGAAAATGAACATCATTTTCTATTAAGAATCAGTTGTATTTCCTCTTCTGTGAACACTCTATTCATATTCTTTGACCAATTTTTAAAAACAATTGGACATTTTCTTATGAGTTACAGATATTAGACCTTAAGAAAACTATGGTCAGGTGTGGTGGCTCACGCCTGTAATCCCAGCACTTTGGGAGGCCAAGGTGGGCAGATCACGAGGTCAGGAGTTCGAGATCAGCCTGACCAAGATGGTGAAACCCCGTCTCTACTAAAAATACAAAAAGTAGCTGGGCGTGGTCGTACTCGCCTGTAATCCCAGCTACTCAGGAGGCTGAGGCAGGAGAATCGCTTGAATCTGGGAGGTAGAGGTTGCAGTGAGCCGAGATCATGCCACTGCACTCCAGCGTGGGCAAGGGTGAGACTGTCTCAAAAAAAAGAAAAAAAAAATTACTCTGTGATATGAACTGTAGTTTTAGCCCAAATTGTCAGTTGTTTTTCAATTTTGTTTATGGTGATTTTTAAATCATTTGAACTTTACTATAAAGATACAGAATGAGGCCGGGCGCGGTGGCTCAAGCCTGTAATCCCAGCACTTTGGGAGGCCGAGACGGGTGGATCACGAGGTCAGGAGATCGAGACCATCCTGGCTAACACCGTGAAACCCCGTCTCTACTAAAAAAAATAAAAAAACTAGCCGGGCGAGGTGGCGGGCACCTGTAGTCCCAGCTACTCGGGAGGCTGAGGCAGGAGAATGGCGTAAACCCGGGAGGCGGAGCTTGCAGTGAGCTGAGATCCGGCCACTGCACTCCAGCCTGGGCGATAGAGCGAGACTCCGTCTCAAAAAAAAAAAAAAGATACAGAATGATAATATGATACTTTATGAAAAGTTCCAAATTAGCAGAAAGATCTCAGCTGGTGAAACGTCTTGACTTACCGGGGCGCAGCGGAGTGGCGCGCAAAGAACCTGGGCTTTGGGTGTGGCTAAGCCTGGGTTGAATCTTCTGCTTACTAGTGGTGTAGCCTTTCTGAATGTGTTTCCCAATCTGTGCGGCAGAGAACGAAGGTGGCAGAATATGCCACTCTAAAACACGTCTGTCTGGCATAGGGATTAGTTTGAGCTGAAAGCACTTGAAAAATAGCAAATGCAAGGAGAAGCTTTCTTTGAACTCCTCTTATTTGCCTAAAGATAGAAACTCCAAAAGAAACTCAGTTGTCATCGGTCCCCTCCCCGGGAGGTTGATCAACCAGGGAGGATCGACTTTGATCACGAAATAGGAGACAAGAAGTCAGCACCGCACTCAGACAAACTTTATCATGAACTGTTAATGGGGTTCTGGACACAGTACCCCAAAATATGTTACCTTGGTGATATGGTTTGGCTGTGTCCCCACCCAAATCTCAACTTGAATTATATCTCCCAGAATTCCCACATGTTGTGGGAGGGACCCATGGGGAGGTAATTGAATCATGGGGGCCAGTCTTTCCCATGATATTCCTGTGATAGTGAATAAGTCTCATGAGATATGATGGGTTTATCGGGGCTTCCACTTTTGCTTCTTCCTTATTTTTCTCTTGCGTTGCCACGTAAGAAATGCCTTTTGCCTCCCACCATGATTCTGAGGCCTCCCCAGCCATATGGAACTGTAAGTCCAGTTAAACCTCTTTTTCTTAAATCTCTTTTTCTTCCCAGTCTCAGGTATGTCTATCAGCAGCCTGAAAACGGACTAATACAGTAAATTGGTACCAGTAGAGTGGGTACCAGTTTACTGAAAAATACCCGAAAACATGGAAGTGACTTTGGAATTGGGTAACAGGCAGAGGTTGTAACAGTTTGGAGGGCTCGGAAGAAGACAGGAAAATGTGGGGAAGTTTGGAACTCACTTGTTGAACGGCTTTGCCCAAAATGCTGATAGCAATATGGACAATAAAGTCCAGGCTGAGGTGGTCTCGGATGGAGATGAGGAACTTCTTGGGCACTGGAACACAGGTGACTTTTGTTATATTTTAGCAAAAAGACTGGCAGCATTTTGCCCCTGCCTAAAGATTTGTGGAACTTTGAACTTGGGAGAGATGAGTTAGGGTATCTGGAAGAAGAAATTTCTAAGCATGAAAGCATTCAAGAGGTGACTTGGGTGCTGTTAAAGGCATTCCATTTTATAAGGGAAACAGAGCATAAAAGTTCAGAAAATTTGCAATGTGATAGAAAAGAAAAACTCATTTTCTGGGGAGAAATTTAAGCCGGCTGCAGAAATTTGCATAAGTAGCAAGAAGCCTAATGTTAATACCCAACACCATGGGGAAAATGTCTCCAGGCCATGCCAAAGACCTTCACGGCAGCGCCCCCCCATCACAAGCCCAGAAGCCCAGGAGGAAAAAATGGTTTCATGGGCCAGGACCAGGGTCCCTGTGCTGTGTGCAGCCTAGGGACTTGGTGCCCTATGTCCTAGCCCCTCCAGCCATGGCTGAAAGGGGCCAACATACAGCTTGGGCTGTTGCTTCAGAGGGTGGAAGCCCCAAGCCTTGGCAGCTTCCACGTGGTGTTGAGCCTGTGGGTACATAGAAGTTTAGAATTGATGTTTGGGAACCTCTGCCTGGATTTCAGAAGATGCATGGCAACACCTAGATGCCCAGGCAAAAGTTTGCTGCAGAGGCAGGATCCTCATGGAGAACTTCTGCTAGGGCAGTGCAGAAAGGAAATATGGGGTTGGAACCCCCACACAGAGTCCCTATTGGGGCACTGCCTAGTGGAGCTGTGAGAAGAGGACCACCATCCTCCAGACCCCAGAATGGTAGATCCATTGACAGCTTCCACTGTGTGCCTGGAAAAGCCACAAACACTCAACACCAGCCCGTGAAAGCAGCCAGGAGGGAGGCTGTACCCTGCAGAGCCACAGGGGCAGAGCTGCCCAAGACCATGGGAACCCACCTTGTGCATCAGTGTGACCTGAATGTGAGACCCGGAGTCAAAGGGGATAATTTTGGAGCTCTAAAATTTGACTGCCCTACAGGATTTCAGACTTGCATGGGCCCTGTAACCCCTTTGTTTTGACCAATTTCTTGCATTTGGAATGGCTGTATTTACCCTAGTTGTATCTAGGAAGTAACTAGCTTGCTTTTGATTTTACAGGCTCATAGGCAGAAGGGACTTGCCTTATCTCAGATGAGACGTTGGGCTGTGACTTTTGGGTTAATGCTGAAATGAGTTAAGACTTTGCAGGACTGCTGGGAAGGCATAACTGGTTTTGAAATGTGAGGACATGAGATTTGAAGGGGCCAGGGGTGGAATGATATGGTTTGGCTGTGTCCCAACCCAAATCTCAACTTGAATTGCATCTCCCAGAATTCCCACATGTTGTGGGAGGGAACCTGGGGGAGGTAATTGATCATGGAGGCCAGTCTTTCCTGTGCTATTCTTGTGATAGTGAGTAAGTCTCATGAGATGGGTTTATCAGGGGTTTCCACTTTTGCTTCATCCTCATTTTCTCTTGATGCCGCCATGTAAGAAGTGCCTTTCACCTCTCACTATGATTCTGAGGCCTTCCCAGCTATGTGAAACTGTAAGTCCAATGAAACCTCTTTTTCTTCCCAGTCTCAGGTATGTCTTTATCAGCAGCCTGAAAACTGACTAATACCCTTGGCTTTTGAGAAAATAGCAGAAGCAGGAAGGTTACTCTCTGACCTTCTCCCACCCTTCTCCCCTGAAGTAGGTCAAAAAAGAATCCTCTGACCTTCCTCTGAAGCAGGTCATAAGACCCTCATTTTAGAGGTGGCCTCCCTATACCTGAAGAAAAGGAGATGTTCTTATCTCTGAAGACACAGGGACACAGAGAAGAATCTGACCAGACAGGCCTTGCTAAGTTCCCTTCAGTTTATTACCACTAATTATACCTCCTTTGCCCAATTACACTTCTTCTGCACAACCGTCCACTTCATCAAGTCAAGCATAAAATATACACAGGTTTACTTGTTTCTTTGGGTCTTCATTTCTAAAGGCCCCTATGTCACATAAACTTATATTAAATACATTTGTATATTTTTCTCTTGTTAATCTGCCTCTGTTATAGGGGCCTCAGTCATGAACCTAGCAAGGGATAAAAAAAAGACATCTTTTCTTCCCTGCATTATCATATATCCCATTTATTCTTCCAAGGGCCATTCATCTTTCCTAAAAATCACTTAGTCTCCCTTAAGTGGCTGACATGTCTCCTCCCCATCTCCTACTAAAAAGTATATACACTGTCTAATCTCAGCACATTTGGGGTATTCACATGTTCCCTGTGAGGCCCCCACATACCTAATAATAAAAACTAATAATTGGGGCAAGGCACAGTGGCTTACGCCTATAATCCCAGCACTTTAGAGGGCAGAGGCAGACAGATCGCTTGAGCTCACAAGTTCAAGACCAGCTTGGGCAACATGGCGAAAACCCATCTCTACAAGAAAATACAAAAATGAGCCAGGCATGGTGGCATCTTCCTGTAGTCCCGTCTACTTGGGAGGCTGAGGTAGGAGGATGGTTTGTGGAGGTTTCAGTGAGTCGAGATTATGCCACTGGGAGTGGGAGATTGCAGTGAGTTAAGATAGTGCCACCGCACTCCAGCCTGGTGATAGAACGAGACCTTGTCTCAATAATAATAATAATAATAATAATAATAATAATAATCGTGTATACTTTTTCTGCCATTGATCTGCTGGATGTAAGTCTATCTTATTGATCCAGCTATGGAACCTAGGAGGGTAGAGGGAAAAATCTTTCCTCCCCTATAGGATAAAGGACCTACCTCATAGGGTGGTAGTGAGGATGAGAGAAAATGGTGCAGGGCCAGGAGCAGTGCCTGACGGCACCCAGAATCCAACCACTTCCTTCTACCTCCACTGCCACTGCAGTGGGCTGAGCACCATCATCTCCTCACACACACCATGGTCTATTCTGCACAGTGCAGCCACAGATCCTGTTAACATTTAAGTCATATCACATCTGCTCAAAGCTTTCAAACAACTCTCATCTCCTGGAGTAAGAGCCAAGGTCATCACAGTGGCCTCAAAGGTTCACAAGATCATTGCCCACTTCAGTTACTGTCACTGTGTTGACTTTTGTCATGCAAAATTTTTTTGTTTGTGTAGTCAAATTTATCAATTTATCAAGTGTCTCTGTAGTAAATGATATAAATCTATCTTTTATGGCATCTGAATTTTGTGTCTTGCCTTCCCCATATGAGAGTAGAAAAAGGATTCTCCCATGTTTTCTTTTCAGTATCATTATGATTTCATATTTTACTTGAAGCTTTGAATAAATCAGATTGAATTAGAATTAGATTGAATTAGATTTATTCTAGTGTGATGTATGAGATAAGGAGTCCAACTTTTTCTTGCCAGAAGACTACCTGATTGTCCCAAATCTATTCATTGAGTAAACACAGGTTTTGCTTTTCAGTACTAATTGGGGTTCTATTCTTTGACTATATCACAATGTATTTGCTAATCCCCTATTGCTGGGCACCAAGATGATTTCTCTTGTTTTTTGCTATTTTAAACAGTGCTGAAGTATACAATAGTGAGTTTCTAGTTACAATGTTGAACCTTGAACTAAATATTTAAGGATGATTCTCAGCTATATATTTGTACTCTCAAATTCTATGAAAATAAAAATGAGAAAGGAAGAACAAGTAGTCATACCTTATCTTCTGCTTTAGAACTCATTAGAATTGAGCAGTTTCAGGAAGGCCACTGAACTGTGAGTTATAGAAACAGAAAAGTTGCAGATTAGTTTGAGGAAAGTTTAATAAGTTGGAAAGTCGGTACTTTTTCTTTTTTTCTTTTCTTTTTTTTTTTTTTTTTTGTGACGGAGTCTCGCTGTGTCGCCCAGGCTGGAGTGCAGTGGCGCGATCTCGGCTCACTGCAAGCTCCGCCTCCCGGGTTTCCGCCATTCTCCCGCCTCAGCCTCCGAGTAGCTGGGACTACAGGCGCCCGCCACCACGCCCGGCTAGCTTTTGTATTTTAGTAGAGACGGGGTTTCACCGTGTTAGCCAGGAGGGTCTCGATCTCCTGACCTCGTGATCCACCCGCCTCGGCCTCCCAAAGTGCTGGGATTACAGGCTTGAGCCACCGCGCCCGGCCAAAAGTCGGTACTTTTTCTAAATCATACCTGAAATCCCATCATTCATTTCTTCAGGATGTGACTTTGCATCTCCAAGAATACTTTGTAAAAATGGAAATGCCTTTGGGTGCATGACACTGAGGATTTGGCACTGGTATGTCATACAGGATTGGTTTCACATATGACTACCAATGTGAAATCTGGCTGAGATTGAAGGGTTAAAAGAATTTTGAGGAGCCATTGAGGAAAAAAATGTAGAAAAAAATCTAGTCAATAGTTTGTCACTGTGGGCAGAATCTTATCCAATCAATTTGGCTTTGGATCCTAGAACAAGCTTTAGTCCAGTCCAGAAAGGTAGGAGAGGAAGGCAGGAAATTCTGGTCCTTCCCAGTGTGGGGGCTACACCTGGCTGAGATGTCATACCTCAGAGGAAGTGATACCATCCTATCATGGACTGCAGAGTCCAGTGGCACAAGTCACTCATCCTTTTCTCTCATAAACTGTAAAGGGACATTCAGCTACTATTGGCATGTAGCCGAGAGGCGGGCAGGAGGTGGTGGTTATTTAAAGGCAGAGGGTTATTTCCCAAATGTTAAGTAGAAACATAAAAAATACTAATTGGATAGTCAGACCAACTGATTTTAGTAACAGGGTTTTGTTTCACCTCTTCACTGAAGAATTATAACTCAAACTTGTCAAGTTGAATAGTGGCAAGAAGACTCCACCTTCATTCCCACCTGCTTCAAGAAATCAGCTGCCTGTTTGCTACGGTCATAGGGAATAACAAAATTCCGTTTTAATGGCACGTAGATCTTTAGTCAAGGGTTGTATGATTAGCAAAAAGAAGGACAAGGAGGAGGAGAAGGTAGAGGAGGAGGAGGAGGAAGGAGGAGGAGGGGGAGGAGGGAGGAAGGAGGGGGAGGGAATGAAGGAGAAGTAGAAGGAAGAGGAAGAAAAGAAGAAGAAGGAGAAGAAGGAGAAGGAGAAGGAGAAGGAGAAGGAGAAAGAAGAAGAAGAAGAAGAAGAAGAATTTTTTATTTATTTTTTATTTTTGAGATGGAGTCTCGCCCTGTCGCCAGGCTGGAGTGCAGTGGCACAATCTCGGCTCACCACAACCTCTGCCTCCCGGGTTCAAGCGATTCTCATGCCTCAGTCTCCCAAGTAGCTAGAAAAATTATTTAATAAAATAAATCTTATGAGACCCAGGCCTTTGAGAGCCTTAACTGAAGGCAAAAAAAAAAAAAAAAAAAAAAAAATGTTATTAAGAGGCCAACCCAGCTTCTGTTTTTCTCTGGGGCCTTGAAGTCTCTTCCACTTCTGATTCTAACTGCAGTTTGAATCTGCTTTGTCATCTGGGCCATTGGTGGCTCCAAACAGCCACAGGCAAATGGGAAGCTTGGCCCCTGAATTCAAATGTCATGTGTGTCCAGTGACTCCAGCAAACTCTCTCAGCTTATTTGGGTCCTGAATCCAAATGCCAGTGTCTAGCTCATTAATAATCCTCTTGGAGCTAGTGTCATGCCAAAGGAGCATGGGGTCGGAAAGAACCTTAGCTTTCTCATGTACTAGTTTTGCAGTGGCCTAACCTCTCTGAGCCTCAATTGACCCAACTGTAAAATTGGGGTAGTACAGATTCACAATTCTTATCTGAAACACTTGGATCAGATGAATTTTAGAATTAAAATTTTTCCCCCCAAAATACTGTGCTTCGACCTGCAGG
Source organism: Rhinopithecus bieti (assembly GCF_001698545.2). Classification (NCBI taxonomy): domain Eukaryota; kingdom Metazoa; phylum Chordata; class Mammalia; order Primates; family Cercopithecidae; genus Rhinopithecus; species Rhinopithecus bieti. The sequence goes on from NW_016823670.1 coordinate 512,109, forward strand.
TTGAATCTGCTTTCTCATCTGGCCCATTGATGGCTCCAAACAGCCACATGCAAATAGGGAAACTTGGCCCCTGAATTCAAATGTCGTATGTGCCCAGTGCCTCCAGCAAACCCTTTCAGCTTATTTGGGTCCTGAATCCAAATTCCAGGAAGAGAGAATTGCACTGGTCTAGCTCAGATCAGTACTTATACTTGGCCAGTAAGCATATATCTCATTTTTCCAAGACAGCATTTTCTCATTTCTTCTTAAACTTTCTACCCCAACTTCTAGCTTAAGGCCTCCCTCATCTCATACTGCAAACTGCTCTCCATTTATTTCATTAAACAGCATCTCACTCTCTTAGTGTTTCACCTGGGATTCTGTCATGACTGACTCATCCTTCCTCCTCAGTATCTTTTTCTTTTTAAGACCAAGTCTGGCTCTGTCACCGAGGCTGGAGTGCAGTGGTGTAATCTCGGCTCACTGCAAACTTCATCTCTTAGGCTCAAGCCATCCTCCCACCTCAGCCTCCCAAGTAGCTGGGACTACTGGTGCTCACCACCACATCCAGCTTATTTTGTATTATTTTGTATTTTTTGTAGAGACAGAGTTTTGCCATGTTGCCCAGGCTGGTCTTGCACTCACAAACTCAAGTGATCCACCTGCCTCAGCCTCCCAAAGTGTTGGAATTATAGGCGTGAGCCACCACCTGTAATCCCATCCTCAGTATCTTTACAAGACAACTGTCAGCAGAGGCTGGTCTGGGGTCTTGGAAGACTCCAGGTTCAGGCTCCAGGTGCCCAGTGGAAGTGGAGAATGGCATCTCTGGCCAGGCTTGCGGAAGGGTGGAGAGTGGTCCCATGCCTAATGATGGAACAACGGTTTCTTTATCATTCATTTAAAAAGAAAATGGTCATTTCAAAGTTTATATCCTATCTCTAAAGAATGTACAGAAACAAAGCTGGAGGTAACTTAAGCCAACATTGGCTATCAAGGTGCCCCACAACATGTGGAGCAGCAGGAGCCACGGCAGCCCTGGGGCCTCATGGGAATCAGGGAGTCACCCGTGCAGGGGCTACTCTGTCTGTCGCTGGTCCTAGAGTCAGGAAAAGGCCTCCGGGCATTGATGGGTAGGGTTCACCCTCTCAGGTTTCTGCATGTGGTGGGAACTTGGCCAGCATTTCCTTTCCCACCTGCTGCGGCAAGGCCTCCCATCAACTGGGCGCAGTAGCTCACACCTGTAATCCTAGCACTTTAGAAGGCTGAGGTGGGAGGATCACTTGAGACCAGGATATCAAGATCAGCCTGGGCAACAACAAAAAGTTATCTGCCAGTGAATAGGAAAACCACCAATGTACGTGAGACCCACAGTTGCTGCACTCAGTAAACCTGGTGCCTTCTCTTCATTAGTTTACACACCTGATTACACCTGGTCCTTGTCATACCCAGGATGGTTCTCCTCACTACACCCATTCCCCGACTATACCAAGGTAGTTGTTGATAATACAAATTCTTGGGCCCCACTCCAAACCTACTGAATCAGAATATATAGGGACAAGGACCTGGAAACCTTCATTTTGAACCAACACCCATGGTGATTCTTACGAAGACTGGATTCGTCCACTTCATTCTTACCTTACTTTTCCAAAAGTCAAGTCTTTATGATGAGCTGCTATTGCTCATGCTGAATGCTCTGCTTGAAATACCTTTTCGAGCTTTCACATGGAAAATAAATTCTTCTTCTTCTTCCAAGCTTAGATGTCACTTCTGTGAAGGATTCACCACCACACTTAGCCCTCTGTAATCTCTGCGGACTATATACCCAAGAGAACCTAGTTTCCCCCTTAAACACCCTTAGCTCTCTATACATCTGTCATAAACGTAATATATTGTCTATGTATTGCCTCTCACCTACCATCCCAGACTGTGAGTTCTTCAAAAAGATGACAGTTATTTTTAACTCTCAGAACTGACCTGTACCTGGTATTTATTATGTATTTGATGCAATGTTGCTTAAATGAATGTTGATTAAAATTTACAACTTCATGATTGGTAAATTAAATATGACTTAATAGGCCATTATTTTTGCTTTCTGCATGTACAGATTTCTATCTTTCAGAAAACCAACTAATTAACCATTTTTAAGTATGAAATTTACAAAGACATAAAAAGCATAAGAGAGCAGCCAAGTACACTTCAGCGCAAACTAATTACAATTTCTTTTAGATTAAATTATGCCATGTTAAATGGTCTACAGTACTACAAAACAACATTAAATGAATATTTTATATGCATTTATACTGACTTCTTATTTAATCAGGGCAATAATTTTCTAGGGAATGTGAAGATTTTCTATGAGTCTCATCATGAGTTTCCTCCATAAGTTACAATAAATAATACATCCATAAGAGATTGCAAAATTGTCCTGGATGACATAAAAAGCCTATTACCCAGCTTTAATAAATAAACAAACAACCTAAACTCCATAGCTTCTCTTTTACCCCCATGTTTCTGAGTCACTACCATGAGATTTTACAGGATGGATAGCATGCCATTGCATTATGCCAGGACATATTTATGATGCTGGAGGGTTTGTTGTGGTTATATAAATTAGTCCAAAATATATAAGTTGCCAATTCATCTTTCATAGTTCTACTAAGAAAGTTTATGAATTGAAAGAAGTGTGTGCACTTGTATTTCTGAGCCCCTTAATTTATCCTTTTGAGTATCCTTTTGAGGTAGGAGACAGGCAGGACTTGTTTTCTGGTCACAACCTTGCTGACCAAATCAGGATCTGGTCTAAACAGGATAAACTGAAGAAACTTGTAGGAACCAGCAGATGGCTACCAAAGCAATCCATAGATGCCCTCATTGCTCATTAGCATAAGACACTCCCACCAGCACCATGACAATTTACAAAAGCTATGACAATGACCTAGAAGTTACCACCCCTTTGTTAGAAAATCCTAAACAAACTGCCCTTCAATTTGCATTCACCCACCCCTTAATTTGCATGTAATTAAAAGTGGGTTTAAGTGAGTATACAGTTGCCAATAACCCATATGTTGTCAACTTTAGTTGCACTGCCTATGAGTTATCCCTGCTCTGTAGGGAGCAGTATTATTCAATAAAAGATGCTGTCTAACACTGAATTATTTCCCGGTTAACCTTCCTGGGCAAAGCTCCAATTTGAGGGCTCATCTGTTCTGCAATACTTTGATAAATTAAGCCTTTCTTGCCTTTATCTGTTTCTGTGCTTTGGTCAAGGTTTTCAAAGTGCTTTACAAACACAAAGCCATCCTTCACTTGTTCCTTAACTCAGGTGCGGATGAAACCAACTTTTGTGGAAGAAAAAAACGAAAATCACCAAGGCCATCTGAAGTCTCTCAAGTGTTCCAGGACAGCAAATTTAGAAATTTGGAAAACACACACACACAAACAGAATTCTTGCTTGGGTTATTCATTTATGGGTTTTATTTGACAGCAGTTAACCAAAAGTCTGATCTGGAGAGTGACCCAGACTAAAAGGACAGAAGTTAATTTCACAGTGAAGCTACAAGTTCCAGTTTTCAAGCGAGTGGATGTCATCTGACCAAATAACAATCTTCCAGGGCCATTATTTCTGCAGTTTGATTTGACTGCTTATGACTTTGGGTTCTCTTTCTACAGACAGGGAACAAATGTTTGCTTGCTCTCTACAGAATCCAGGCAATAGCAGAGGGCTCAAGTGGACTATGAAATTCTGTGTGATCTGTTTTTGTTTTTGTTTTTTAATTGCATTTTGTACCGGGGAGAAAACATTTATTTTTTACTTTTTTTAGTTACCACTGAAGAATTTCCCCAAAATGTTTTTGTTAATAGAGAAAATGCTTTTAGCTCTCTATCTATATTCCTGCTCCAAAATTTAGATTCAACTATTATAGAAGCATGAACCATTTTTTAAGTATGATAAATGCAATGTAGTCTTACAATGATGTGGTAGTAGGTTAGGGCCGGGCTGGAGATAAAAGTGGTAAGTCTGAATTAGTTTGAAAAATTAATTACACTTTAAAATGCTGTCCCATCAAAGACAGAGAACATTTCTCTTTTGTCCTATTTTAAAATAAGATTAAAACAAAACAAAACACCTGCTGCCACTGGTGAGCGTTACTTGTGAGTTCCGGTCCAGGAACTAAGTGGTCTCTTGATGGAGTCTTGAAACACCATAACACAAGTCCTGTTTTGCTATTGGGAGGTGTTTATCTTATATCCAAATCTTTTTTTTTTTTTAATTTAAATCCTGAATTTAGTACCATGTAATAATCTGCACATTTATATATTATCTATTGCAATACCCAGTGTCCACAATACGCAAACTGGACATACATTATTGCTAAATTATGCATGTGAAATTTCTTTTCTGGATATTTTATACTAAATTGATCTTTAGGAGAAAATAAGTGCTTAGTAAGTTATGGGAAGCAGTTTCATCATGCCCACTGTATCTGGGGACTGCAATTTCCACCCCTTGCATGAGTCTGGTGAGACAGAACAATCACACAGCAAAGTAAGTGAAGCAACTTTATTCCTCACAGATAGGCAGCAAGGGACAATACAAGCTTAATATTCATGGCAAGTCTGTCAAGGCTCAGGATAGTTTCCCAGGGCAGATAGAGTCAGCTACATCTCCACGTAGCTGAGGGAACTTTGAAGCATGCTCCACCCTGGGTTTTATACCTTGAGGATACTTGACATGCTGGGCTAAGGCACCATAAGATCCTGTTTCAGGAGGGATGGGAACACAGCCCAGTCTGTTCTGGCCAGTTCCTACTTATCTGAGAATGTTCCATTTCCAGCACATTCTACAGTTATTCTGAGAACTACAAGAGAGAAAGGGGGGATGAGCTGGGTCACCAGTGCAATTGAAAGATTTGTTCTGCAAGCTGCTCAGACATTGGAATGAATTTATAGACCTAATCTACTACTCTATGTTTCATATTACAAAAAAAAAAAAAAAAAATGAACATATAATACTGTTGAAAAAATCAGATGCAAAGTGTTTCTATGTAAAGGAGGATCCATAATATCACTTGATTTAGATTATAAAATATATACTGATAAAAATATTTACAAAATTATTTCTATTTTCATTTGGTCTATATTCATTTTTAGGATAATAGCTACCACATAGTGAGCACTCACTGTGTTCCAGCTGCTAGCTTAAGTGCTGTCTATGTATCCTTTTATTTAATCTTCATGACTGTAAAGCAGGTACTCATGTTATCTCCATATCACAGAATTAGAAATGGACCCGTGGAGACTTAAAGTAACATGTCTGCCACCCAGCGAGGGAATGACCAAGCTTAGACTCAAACATACTGGAGTATTGCTTCCGAATTGCAGGTGATTCATTAGAAGCTCAAGAAACCTACTGGGGAATCATCCGCAGCATTAAAAAGTAGAGAATAAAATAAAATGACATAGAATAAAATGTATAGAAAATAAATAGCCCAAATCTCCCTCAAATAGAGAAAGTATTATTCTGTGAAACTTTTGTTTTAAATACACATGCACATATGTCTGTGTGAACTGATTCTTCATATAGAGTGCATTACTCACTCTGGGTAATGTCTTAAAATATATAAAATATACACTATGCTGAAATCAAAAGCAATAGCAATCTGCTTCTAAAAGGCTGAACATTCGAGCTTAATTTTTAAAAGCTATGTATAGTGACTATCATAGGATGTTAGATACATGTTGGCTCACAGCTAAGTATTCTATTCTATTTTTTAAAATTCATGCTAAAAGAAGAAAAACACTGTAAAATCAATTCCCCTTCCAGCAGATTTGATAGAATTCACAACAAAACCAAACAGAGAGAACTCACAACAAAAAATAACGTAAACACAAAGTCTCATTTATTTTTGTCTCAAGCACATAGGAGCTCACTCAGCACAATAACAGTAAGCGAATCATACAAATATTGAGAAAAAATGTTCCTATGAATACATACATATATATTCTTAAGAGTAGCGATCAGGAGTTTAACAACAAATGTAAACTGGTTTTCTCTAAATAATGCTTTCTGACAGGCTTTTGGGTTGGAAATGGCATGGACAGGTAAATCACTGTCACATAACAGATAAGCTCAGAATAACTTCTGTTACCCTCATTGTGATTTGTTTCTGCCCCACCCTAAATGATCAATGTACTTTGTAATCTCCCCCACCCTTAAGAAGGTTCTTTGTAATTCTCCCCACGCTTGAGAATGTATTTTGTGAGATCCACCCCTGCCCACAAAACATTGCTATTAACTCCACCGCCTATCCCAAAACCTATACAAACCAATGATAATCCCACCACTCTTTGCTGTCTCCTTTTCGGACTCAGCCCATCTGCACCCAGGTGAAATAAACAGCCTTGTTGCTCACACACACAAAAAAAGAGTAACTTCTGTTACCCAAGTCATTTGAACCCCATGGACTGTGAAAGTCCTCTTGGAATTTACATTTAATTCCACCATTGGCCTGGTTGACTTCCACATTTCACTAAATTCAGACAAGATCCACAAAGCAACCCCTCAACTCTCAATCTCTCACACTCAGCGCTGTGGGAAGGAAGGTCAGGTGAAACCAGGTGTGAACACATGCATGGGGAACCAATGTCAGGATTTTCTAACAGTGTCCTTCTGTTTCTGCACTTCCAAAGTCATACCTAAACTGGCTAGTAGATCTGAAATTGCTAACATCTCCTTGAAGCCGTACAAAAAAAAAAAAAAAAAAAAAA